>NC_058342.1:38299139-38399139 GCF_905475395.1 Chrysoperla carnea
ATTTATTGATAAATTTATATAAACTAATAATATTTATCATACATACTTCAAGCATCCTTTGCTTTGTTTTTAACAATAAAAAGCATACGCTATCGATACCAAACGTTAACGTTAACGTAAACGTAAACGTTACCATATTTATCCTATCCTATTCGTCCTTATAAATATAATATAGCTTTGAAACGGTACGGATTATACCTATAAGTATACTCTTTATTCCATTCCAGCTTCTTTGATTCTGGCTTACATTTCTATATACCTACAGTCAAAATCCACAACAGTGACATCTTCTCCAACGGATGTCACTATTGTGGACATATATGTATCCAGGGTTAACTGAACTATAGCGGCAGAATACCAACGCTTTGTTCAGGCCGAAAATTTATGATGATTTAGCGTTTGTTTTAAGCGACAACTTTACGATTTCCTATTTTTACAATATATTTAGTCAACATTAGTCTAAATTAATTACCAAGAATTATTATGTTACTGAGATCGCATCATTGTGTCATTCGACCTTTTTGTGTTTCAACTTTGTCTTCTGTAGTTTACGATATTTCTGAAGCATCTTCTTACATTTACGTCATACAAATTGTTTGATTGACTAGTTGACTAGTCACGTGACAGCTGAACCACTTTAAAGATGGCTCACCTACAGACGATGTTAGATAAAACAACCGTAATTATAGGTGTGTTGAACTGAACGTCGCGTCGCGTCGCGTCGTTATATTTGATTTAGACTTTAGATATTTAAGAGTATGTATGCATATACTTTGATTTTGATTGTATCTGATCAAGTTGATAGCTGAAAATTTAATTAATCAACTCTCAATATTATATTGAATGTATTTAAAGGTTCGCTTGTTATTCGATCCAATACTTTTACTTATCTTACATTCTAAGAATAAATAACTAACTATAACTAACCATAACCATTATCTATTATCTATTATCTATTATCTATTTTATTATATTATATTTCTAGATTAAACTTTATTAAAAACGGATTCGATATGGATTTTAAATCTAGTCTACTTTGTTTAAATTTTATTCTTGGAACATCAACAAATATTCTATCATATCAAAAGTTTTGTTTATTAATACTCCAAAGCCTTACAAAATTTAATTATAATTATATTTTAATCATCTGTATATATAAAAATAAATTGCTGTGCGTTAGTCTCGCTAAAACTCAAAAACGGCTGGACTGATTTTCAAAATTTTTTGTTTGTTTTGTTCGCTATAGTTCAGGAATGGTTTAGAATAAAAAATTGATTACCTTTTGTTTCGGACAGTTTCTTTAAAAACTAATGTAATAAAATGAATAACAAATATCTTGGGTCTTTGTCCAACTTATTACTGTGTGTCCGAAACAGTAATGAATCGTAATTGAAATGAAAAGGACAATTTCGGAATAATTAGATTCAATGCGGAATAATTTCAGAGACTGAACGGAATGAAAATGTTGGCTCTACAGTCAGATTCATAAAATATCTAGAAAATTACTCATTTAATGGTCAAATAAACACGATTTTTGTAATTTTCGGGTCAAAATTACCTTATAAACTTAGTTTTATCGAAATCGGAATCAAAAACTTTTTTTACACTTTTTGCAATTTGTAAAAATCGAAAAAATCATAAAAAATTCAAAAAAGCACAATTTTTGTAATTTTTGGTAGGGTTGGGTTGGGTTGGGTTAGGTTAGGTTAGGTTAGGTTAGGTTGGGTTAGGCTGGGTTAGGCTGGGTTAGGCTGGGTTAGGTTGGGTTAGGTTGGGTTAGGCTGGGTTAGGCTGGGTTAGGTTGGATTGGGTTGGGTTGGGTTGGGTTGGGTTGAGTTGGGTTGGGTTGGGTTGGGTTGGGTTGGGGTGGGTTGAGTGTGGGTGTGGGTGTGGGTGTGGGTGTGGGTGTTATAATAACAAAGGGAGGGGGGGTGGCTTCAGAAAATTAAAAAAATCGAGTAAAATGTTTGGCTCCGATTTGGATGAAAATCATTTCCTAGACTAATTTCAACCTGGAAAATGCAAAAATCGTATTCATTTTATGATTGGATGCTTAGTTTCAAAAATATCGGCAAAAATTATACGAAAAGTGCAATTTTCTCAAAAACTAAGAATCGAATCATCAAATGAATACGATTTTTGTATTTTTTGGGTCCAAATTACCTTTTATACTAAGTTCGGGCGAAATTGGAGAGCAAAAAGTTCTTTCGATTTTTCGAATTTTTTCAAAGGGAGGGATGGCCTCAGAAAATTAAAAAAATCGAGTAAAATGTTTGGCTCCGATTTGGATGAAAATCATTTCCTAGACTAATTTCAACCTGGAAAATGCAAAAATCGTATTCATTTTATGATTGGATGCTTAGTTTCAAAATTATACGAAAAGTGCAATTTTCTCGAAAACTAAGAATCGAATCATCAAATGAATACGATTTTTGTATTTTTGAAAATTGGACACATTATCAATCGTTCACCATGTATTAATGGTTAGATTCAAAGTACCTACTTGACTCAAAACTTATAAAAGTTCATAACCTTTGGCAACTGTTAAATTCAGTCCTAATCGACAACAGAAAAAAAAAGAACACATTTTATTGATACTTTTTTAAGTTATTCGATACAAAAAAAAAAATAAAATTAACACAAAAATATTTTCAAAAAAAATTTTTTTTCGAATAAATTTTTATCGAATGCTATGCGTTTTTTTTTTTATTCGATATATTATGTCAAGAAAAATATCGAACAAACATTATTTAAATATCATCAAACAAAAATAACCAGATATTTGTCGGCATAATTGTCATACATTGAGTCGGTAGTCGGTATGTACGAGTCTTTAGTCGTCAGTCGTCAGTCTTCAGTCGAGGTACAACCAATGAACATTTTTGACAAAATATCACACACAACAGTAGCTTTTTAGTAAATATACATATTACCGGGTGCTCTCTCCTATACTCATCCATTATTTTAGCAACTCAAGGATAGAAAATCAAATCATATGTCAAAATTGTTGTCACGTGGAGCTTTAGGAAAATACTCTAAATAAAAAATTAAAAAAAGTAAAATAAAAAGAATTAAATGTTCAAGTTGCCATTCTGCACATTCTCTTTTTTTATTCGTTTTTTAGGAATCAAAATTAGCTGAGATATTACATTTTACAAGTATTTTGTTATTATATAAGCTTACTAGCTGACCTGGCCACGCGATCTTATGGCTTATAGTACAATTTATTTATATTACTTATATATCCACATCATTTCATTGAAATCGGTTGAGTGGTTTTGGAGCTTAGCGTTAACGAACATCAAAATATCAAATTTTAACAATTTTTCGCAAGCTATAACGAAACACTACCGCGGATTAATATAAAGTACATACAATAACAAACAAATTCGAAACCTACAGGATCTATCTTAAAATTCATTAAGAAGAAGAGTTGATCAGGTCGAAACTGAGTCAGTTTTGGTTTGAAAACAAAGTAGAATCATTTGTTATTTTGCATATGAGGGTGACATCCAATAGAATGAATAAAGAAAATATTATGATAAAGTTCTAACAGTCAAAGTCAAAGTTAGAAGTAGTAACTTCGCTTCGTGTAATGTAAGTATGTGTTGTGTGTGCAGTAAGAACGGTTCGGCTGGCTGTATGGCTGTACTGTGACTGTATACATATACGACACCAAGAAACTCTCCTTGGAGAATGAGTATGAGTATACACAAGGCGAGGCTGTGATGACATCAGAATAGTCTTGGCGCCAATATAACCAAGAAAAGGTAAAAACTACTACCACACCACAATGCATCATTCTGATGGTTTTAAGCAATAACCAACTAAACCAACTAACTGTATATTGGTATAGTTGAGTTGAGCGTTAGCGTTAACGTTAGCGTTAGTTCAACTTCGTTTATTACATAAGAGTCAAGAATCAAGATGACACCTCAAAAGCATACAGAGTGACCTATTCCTATTCGCGTCTAAGCTTAACGACAATTTGACAATAACGGGAGTGATGGATAATGTTTCACGATTTACTGCGCTCCTTAAAGCCGAGAAAATAAAAAGGTGTAAGTGAATGATTGTACAGTAACAGAAAAACTGGAAGAGAGCCATCTAGTAAGCGCAAAAGTCTTTTTTACTTCCAATACGTACCCCTCTTCCATATGATTTGTGTGACGTATTCTATGAATAGATCCTTACAGCGATTGTTCGGAGGGAGATAATATCATCGAAATAACTACGATTTACTCTGGCAATATCTTATCATTTACCTAACATTTCTATATGAAAAGACGGCTGAACCATGAAGAAAACTAACTTCGTTTCGTGATATTCATAAAATAAGAAGCTAAAAAAGTAGTTGAAATCCAGCCTGTACTGATGTACTGATGTACTGATGTCCTGATGTACTGTTATAGTAATGTACTAGTGTGATATGTAATGTCATTTATAGTAGTAAACACGATACATTGAAGACATGTCAAATAATAAATGCTTGTTTTATTTTAATATGATATTGACACATTTTTATTGACGTACGTATAATAAGAATTGTTGGTTATCATCAACATATTTAAACGTTACGTTACGTTACGTTACGTTACGTTACATTAAGTTACGCTTACATTGTCTTTCTAACATACATTATTATTCTTCGATTTAATCGAATCGATTCAAATGCTGCTTTTATTCAATGTTCTGTTCTGTTCTGTTCTGTTCTATGGCGTCAAAATAATATTTTTATCTAATTTAGTTTACTAAGAAAACAGTTGCTAGGTTCTACCATAGAATTGATTCAGTGAACATGACAGAGCTCACAAAGTCGTAGTTCGAATATTAAAAAAAACAAATATTTCGATCAATTGATTACGTAAAAAACCTTGAAAACTTTCTCATTTTGATAACAAATCAAATTTTTTTGTTAAGTTCGTACTGCATTTCATACAGGAAATAACAATTGGCCTTAGTTGAAGGCTGATTGGAGATTATTGAGAATCGGACCAAGATTGGAACCCAAGAATCGAACTTGGGTGTCAGATATTGACCCTGGTGGAAGTTTTGTTTTGGAAAAGCAATGCGAGTTTAGCCTCGATTCGACCGCCAGTACTAGTAGATCTTGGTGTAATTCCAAGCAATTACACATATTAATTTAAAGTAGGAGTAGGTAAGCATTCAGGTAGTTAAGGGTTAAAAAAGTGCATGACTTGATACAATAGTTTGCAAGTGTACAAGTGTACAAGTTGGTAGCAGTAACAGCGACAGTATGATAAATGTAAATTATTATCTTTGTGTAAGTTGCACATTGTAATAATACGAAGCATCTCTTGGTTCCGCTTTCAATTTCCGTAACAGGAATGGAAAAGCAAGAATACTTCTCACAAGTACGTTTACGTTACCACCACAGCACAGCACACACATGACACATCACACCGTGTGACAGCGCACCATCTTAAAAACCGCACCGCACCGCACCGTATGTGCATCGCATCGCACATCGCACATCGCACACTATCATAAATAGGTATAAATAAAGATGCGATGGATGCTGTAAGTAGTTCAAAGTTACCTACCACTCGCGACTCTTTTACCAACTTTACCAGCTTTACCAGCTACTATAGTTAGTTATGTAAGCGAACGCGAACGGTGGGCTTGTTAGAACGATGAGGATTGTGAACGCGGGTACGGAGTACGGGGTACGGGGAGTAGATAAAAAGTACAAACATCATATGAAAACATGAATTTTCATAAAGTTTGATGGGAACTTTCTTATAATAATAATTTCATTTTATATGTTATTTACAGTAAACTTAAATGTTGCAGATATCTAGAAAAAGTTCTCCTCCTTATCAGTTGCTTGGAAAACTGAACGCATAATAATTTATACAATTTTTATTTTATGAAAAAAAAAAAAAAAAAATATATATATATATATATATATATATATACTTATTCCTATTTACGATTTACCACAAATGAAAATTTTTGTGAGAAAGCCATTATATGCGTTTGGTGTTGTTTTAATAAAGGGTTTAACAGAAAAAAAATTTAAAGAATTTCATAATTTTCATTAAAAAGCTATTTTATGGGAAATATTTATGGAGGATGCCTTTAATAATATCAGGGAATTAGGAAAAACTCACACTTACCAGGAGTCAAGCCCGGGTGTATTAATCAACTGGGCTTTACATACTCTAAACACAATTTGTAATTTTTTATTTTGTTTGTTTCTCAACATTAACTTATTGTTAGTTATTATACCATGTATATATGAAATATACATAGTATTATAAGTTTAGTCCCAAGTTTGTAACGCCTAAAAATATTGATGCTACAAAAAAAAAATTGGTATAGGTGTTCATAAAATCACCTTATTAATCCATTTCCGGTTGTCCGTCCGTCCGTCCGTCCGTCTGTGGTCACGATTACTAAAAAACGAAAAGAGATATCAAGCTGAAATTTTTACAATTTGCTTAGGACGTAAAAAGTGAGGTCAAGTTCGTAAATGAGCATCATAGGTCAATTGGGTCTTGGGTCCGGAGGATCCATCTTGTAAACCGTTCGAGATAGAACAAAAGATTACATGTAAAAAATGTTCCTTATAAAAAAATAAACAACTTTTGCTTGAAACATTTTTTCTTAAACATCACTGTTTACCCGTGAGGGCGCAAATTAGGCGTAAATTTTATAGTATGTATTATATAAATTGTATATGTGCAATGTGATAGAGTAATCAAAACTATTTATTCATGGTATTTCAACAATTAACTCAGTCAATTGTATGTTTTCACTTGTTAATTATTAATGTTTGTTTACTAAATGTTGAATACAAATTTTAAACGTCATAGTCTTTTGATTATAATTGATGGTTGTTAATGATACAATGGCGTAAACTATAAAGTCAAATAATTTGTCAACTACGTGAAATATGGATACAGTGCGTTTGTACGATTGTATTGTATAGCTTTTTATGAAAATTATTATGTTTCTGTTTTGCATAAAGACTCAAAACATAAAAATCATGTCCATTTAAAGCTTGATTGAATATATCACTCGAAAGTGATAATTTGTGTAAAGAGCGGACTTATTGAGCGTAGCGACAGAATGAAGGTGAAACCACACAAAGGAAGAGAGAAGGTTTATAATTTTATTATTGAGGGAATTTGTTTATAATTAAGGATATCGTCAGAATGATGGTACAATTGAAATAGGATACATTGTAGTTTGCATCTGTTAGTATATAAATATTCTCTTAAATATAGAGTTAAAACATAGAATTAAAATCAACCTTAAATCATAACTTGATAAAGTTTAAAAAAACAAACAAAAAGTTTATTATTAAAATATAAAGAGTTTAGTGGTACCAAGTCAAGCTTCAACTTACTAAATTCTGTAGGATCACAATCTATGTAATATTTATCTAAGCATAAGCAACACTTCTGTGCACCTCTCCCTCTGTTCACCGTCGCTCGTACCGTCGTACTGTCGTAAACCACACTGGTAGAACCAAACTGCTTTTATATATTAGGGTAACATGTAGTATCTTGAATATTTATGCAATTTTTAAACAGATTTTCTCAATGAGCATCATTTTTATATAATTAAGACCATTTTATCAGAATACAGGTAGGCTGAAGACTGATTGCTAATGAGGTTTGGTTTTTTTTAATAAGGTAAAAATAATTTTGTTCGGTTTGAATCACACGATTTTATCGATAGTTGGTTAGGATTTGAATTCAATGCATAGTATTCCATTGTAATTCTTGAATATATAGATAACTGAATGAATAAATTGATTGGGGTAAATTTATATTCTAGGTACTGCAGCTTCCCCTATCTATGGTAGTGAATGGTGATAGGTGTATAACGCTAAAAGCAAGTTAAAAGTTTTGTGTTAGAAAATCAAACAGTCTTATATGTTTGTCACGTAACAAAGTAAACACCTAATTTTATTTTCTAAAATAAAGAAAAATGGAACACAATTTTCCATAAGAGAAAAAAAAAACTTCATAAAAATATGATTTTTCTAAAAATATAAAAATATACATAAATCCTGCTTATTACGAACGAAAACAATTGCAAAAGGGTGTGGGTGGTAGTGAGTGTTCGTGTGGAACACCCACCATCAGCCAAAAATATTTGAAACAAAATGAAAAGTTTTGTAAATATAAGAATTTATTAATTATACCCTGTAGTCCTGTAGTCCTGTAGTCCTGTAGTCCTGTAGTCCTCTAAAAGAGATGTTTTTTCCAACCAATCAATTGACAATTGAGATTTTGAATAATGTCTCGTTAGTTGGTACAGTGATCGAATAACTCGGTAACGATAATTGAAGTGATATTATGATAATAAATATCTTTAGTCTATCTCTATCGGTATATCTGCAAATAATTTGTATGAAAATTGAATTTTTTATAATTCTCTTGCGAAAAATTTGATTGATTTCTGTTGAGAGACCTTTTCTATTTTTAAAAATGTTTAATGTAGCATAAAAAACAACTTATATCGAAATACATATTACACTTACAGTGTGTTTAAGTTAAAATAAGACAGCCTTCAAAATTTTCAGTTAGCTTTCCTTGAGTTTAAGAGACATCAATCCATGAGTCAGTGATGTATATTTTTAAATGTAATAAGTGAGTAATATGCCCTGAGTGGTATGATAGCTTTACTCTGTGCTTTGCTGCTTGATACAAGTTTGATTTAAACATGTACGTACGGTGCAGGTGCAGATGTAGTAGCTTTCAATAGTACCTTTGCAAGAATTTCTAATTTTTTGATAAGACTTCGTTCGAATACCATAAAAGTTTTATGTATGACAAATTTTTAAATGCATCGCATCGTAACCATATTAGTACGAATAGTGGAAAATCGAACACAATTTTTCATTTTAGAATGTATGCTATGCATTCTTAACTGTATATGAATACCAATTTTCACGATATAAATAAATAATTCATATAATGATTTTTCCACATACAAAAAGCGAATGGATAAAAGAAAAAAAATTACAAGAAAAGTTGTAACATTTTAGTACTTTTCCTGTATGTTATTATATAATTTAATACAATTTTCTCAATTGAAAAATGTAAAATATTACTGTAAAAACAATTTTCTTTCCAAGTACAGCATGTCTCAGAATTGAATTAACATAGATATGATGTTTTATTATAGAAAGTCATCAATTTTTCTTGAAAGAAAGAAAGCTTTACGTTTTGTAAAGTAAATGTATGGTATTGGCATTTCGATGTTTCGATATCTATAATATCACATAAAAATACTAAAATCGAATCGAGAAGCATCTCAAGAGAATCCCTTTTGAAACGTAAACGTTATACCATTTGTGTACATGCAATATTCCCAGGACGACATCGACATCGACATCGACATACTTCTGTTAAACCGCTTATCTATACAAATTGGTTAAAATTTTCCATAACACTGAACATATTTATTTAAAATATCTCATGAATGAAAATTTACATATCGTTATCAGTTATCAATGGTCTGTGCCCGTGCTCCATTTTCTTTAACTTTAACACTTAACAAAAGTTTACATTATTTATAAATTATTATATTTACATAAGTACAAACGAAATAAAACTTTTCGATTTGGATGAAATCTGATTCATAAGGTTGACTCAAAAAGTTCCAAAATTCAATTGATTTGACATTAATACTATTACCATTTGAAATATTCCCTTAAATTCTTTGTGGAGAGAGAGGAGAATTGATTGAATGATTTCGAAGGGTTACTTAAATGAAATTATTAACTAAAAATGAATCTGATTATATGTCAAGATGAATTGAAACTATAATTATGACGCCGAAGGTTCGACACGTCGATGTACCTCCGATATCGTATCGCTATATACGTGCTTGTGGTCATAACCAGGGACGGAGGACCATGGTCATGGACTGTTCAAAGTGGTCTATATCATATAGAGTAGACAGACAAATAGACAGACCAGCATGCGTGTTTGTATCTAAAGTATATTATAAATAGGTAGTTCTAGCTCTAACTCGTTCTCGTTCTCGTTCTCGTATCGTTTGGTCACATGCCAGAAGTGCTTTTTACGGTTTGAATCCCAGGACATTCTGTTTTACCTAACCTATCTATAGTCTATACCTATAATGTGTATCGTATCGTTCGTTATAGATACAGATACCCACACAGTCAAAGTCGTTTATAACGACATCGCATCATTTAAAACGACGCGGTCTGGTTTTCTCAATTACATTTTTTGTCTCAAATTTAAAGCCTCTCACTTTATGTATTTTACTTTATTTATTTATTTATTAATTTGCAAGTATTTTTTATATATAATATGATATAGTTTTCGGGGCGTACAAAAGGTATTGTGCTCCAGGCTTGAGTTAAGTTTGCTACGCCACTGGTAATGTAGTTAGTTATTTAAAATACATAAAATGCACACACACTTGTAATCACTTGTAATGAGTAGAAGTAGACATTAGATCTAACGACCAGACCAGACCAGACCAGATTAGAGTATCATTATAGGTACATTTGAATGTCGTTATAACGGATTTTAACTGTAGTTGTTGTTACTGTAACGATGTTAAAATATCGGTGTTCAGTGTTCAGTGTTCAGTGTTGGGTGAGAGTGTTACTTTGTGTTTAAGCTTTTTGTTTGACTTCAAAATAATTATTTACATTATAAATAACAAAGTGGAAAAACCCTTAATTTTGAAGAAAATTTACAAAGAAAATAATTATCATATACAATTGTTTTTCTTTTTCATATTTTCAACAAGTTTTAACACTTTATATGAGTTTTTCACCATCATCTTTTTACAATTAACTAATTAGTTTATGGGCTGTGCTGTGCTTGCTTCCTTCTTAAAAAAACATGAACCACCTTCAAGCTTTAACTCTTTTGAAATGTTTTTTATCATTTGGCAAATATTTATTCCTAAAGAGTTTGTTACAGTTCTTAGTTTTCTAGATTTTTTGCCTTGGAATTAAGAAAAACCTTTCGTTTTCGTTTAATATACACTAACTTTTTTTTTAAAAGCGTCCGTGTGTGCAAACTTTGTGCTCGTGGGTATTTTTGAACAATCAGTTTCAACTTACTGAAAAGAAATGAAAACTAAGTTCTTACAATATTGTGAAAAATCTTTATTTTTGCTACAACCAATAATGAAAATGCAAAGTTGGCATATCTGATTTGAGATATCACCAGAAATCTAATTCAAAGAATGATTTCTAACAACGTACCGAAATCTTCATTGCCAAACCTCAGATAAGTTGGTTTCTTGATCTTGAATAATTCAAGTGAGAGTCACTCTTTGTACAAAAGAGTGTCATTGAAAATGGATTACTTAACCCATAATGATGTAGTTCTGTTTACATTTGACCGAATTTTCAAGTATCAATAAGAAGTGTTGAGTTTTTCTTGTTTCCCAACTTAAAGAGTACCTTCGGATGTTCTTGAAAATTAAAGCTCCTTATTCAATTGCTAATTAAAAGTATGACTATTATTAATTTTAAGTTGAAAATTTGCGTAAAGAAAAGTCGAATATTCTACGAACATTATCAAAAATTTACGACTACATAAGTTTGTATAAAATAAAAAGAATCAGGGTCGAAGATTTTTTTATAAAAAGAAAAACTGTCCAATAAATAATTCTTTGCAAGTGATATAAAGCCACAAGGACTGAAGGACCGACCATATTAAATCAAAATATAAAATAATTATATAATACCACCAAAAACTATTTATTGAGAAAAAAAAGGTTTTACCTCGTAATAAATTTGAATGGCAGCAAAAAAAAAAGGTCAATAACTTTTCACATATAAAACTGATAAATTGTGGGAAAACGCACCATAATAATACGTATGGTGCGTTAGCGTCGGTCGATCGAGTCAGCCACATCGCATCATCAAACTACTAAAAAACGAATCAGCTTTAATAGTTTTTTTTTATTAAATTCGATTTTGTTTTGGAAGAGGAACGTTTCATGTCTTTCTAATCTTGTAAAGTACTTTTTATTCACGTTTGACAAATTTTCCAAAAAGGAAATTAAATGACGATAAAAATAAAATTACATGTAATCTAAGGGAAAAATCAACATTTTATTAATAACACATCATGCAACTTCCATATTTAATGATAGATGACCTGTCTAAGGATATCTTTGCGGTAAAATTGTAGTTTCAGACCCTATCTCCACGGGAGAGTCAGAATAGGGTTTAAATTATTAAGCAGTTCTTTTTATGAAACTTGAGAGTTTATACGCATAAGTTTTGAACGAGAGAAGTAAATTACATTTGTAACTTAGATTGGTAATGTCTGAAGATCAGATCTAGCCGGATTGCGGTGGCGTAGAGGTTTTGACGGTGGACAAATTTTTTTTTATAGCTCGCAGGCTTAACTTATTTAAAAATAGTGATTGAATATCACATTTTGCCAAAATAAAATGTTGTCTTACTCGAAAAAACTTTCTCTGGGTTTTATTGACTTGATGACTTAACATGATGAACTAAATTTGAACCCCCTCTCCTCTCGCCGGGCCTAGAAGTAAATTTAATCTCAAAATTTCAACTTAAAAACATTAAAATTGGCTTACTTGGTCAATAACTTGAGTAAAAAGTACTGACTGAAACATTTGAGGAGATAGAAGGAGGCGGGGGAGGTTAAGAAATGGAGAATATTTATTAAAATAGGTATAAAAAAGACGAAGAATAAAGAGGTAATAAAATAATTTAAAAAGTCGGTGCGGTAGCTACATCTACACTTTAACAGTTACAGTTACAGACAGACATTTGTAATCTTCATTATTCCTTGAATATTTATCTAGGAGGTATATTTTGAATAATCTCAGAGGTAAACAACCAACCAGGTTTTTAAAAAAAAGTTAATTTAATTTGTTATTTAAAAATATTTTAATTATAAAACATTTGTTTTTCGTATTTTTGTTGTTGGAAAATGTCATAAGGGATATAATTCCTTTTAATTACCATACAGATACAGATACAGATACAGATACAAATACAGATACAGATACAACCAACATAAATTCATTTGATCAGAGACCTCACTGCAAACAAGCCCTTGTTCAGTTCAGTCTTCAGTGTTTACTTCACTCTTAAGTACAAACTGTGTGTGAATAAAGTGTCTTTAAAAAATTTTTTTTGTCTGAAATTATTCTCTTTACTTCCATATTCAAACACATCTTTATGTTTTTGCACCCGCCTGCGTCGTTTTTTAATTTTCACCATTTATAGATAATATCGTTCTAAAAATCTTTATTCGTAACAGAATTTCACTCACTAGAATAACTGTAAACCATTTCTGCTATCATCATATTACACATTTTTACTCCATCCGTCCGTGACATTCACAATCACAGATATACCTACACATGGAGGTAAGAGAGAGCAAATAAATAGTGTGAAGAAGCATAAGAAGTATATTTGTTATGCTTTTTAAGAGTGTATTTTGAATGGTGCGGTGGTGCGGTGGTTCAGTGGTTCAGTGGTAGTGGTGAGTGGACGTGAAGAATGATGTTGCACTCGTTAAAAAACTTTTTCTAACAAATATCTTAAGCGAGAAAAAGATTTTCTATAGTTTCTCCACAAACTAGATCTAGAAGGTAGATGGTAGATGGTTGTTGGTTGTACAAGTTTTAATAGTCTTTTAATATCGTATCGTATCGTATCGTATCGTATCGTATCGGTGGTCTTATAAATTTACTTAAACGCTCTGCTTAAAAACAATAAGCAGATTATTTTTAAATATTTAACTATAGCGCGCTTCATAAACACGATCTGTTATGTTTCGTTACGATTGTTATCATAGCTATAGCTACTTCTGATTCAATTCTAGTTTCTATCTTTCTATCTTCACCTAGCACTAAGCACCTCTTCATTTCAAGTACAGTTCAGTCAACTGTAATGGCATCAAGTCACACCATCACACCATCTCATCATCTCACCACTGATGCTTTTAATACCACTGTGTCAAGTTGTCCAACTTAAAAAAACTATTTCTCTTTTCATCAAACAATTTGAATGTTCAACGGATCACTCAATTTGGAGATGGCACAGTGGAGTATTTATACTAAATTTTCGGACACAAGTCAGAAAACTCAATTCTTTTGTTATGCATCAAAAGTTGTTTGCTAGTGTAGTTAAAATCATCACAAACAAATCATTTAAACTCGCCCCCGATTGTTTGTAAGCCGTAATCTACCTGTTCTGTAAGATGCATGTTATAATTATTGTTGCTTTCGATTAACCGTGTCATTCAATTTACGTTTACTGTGTATGTTAGCACCATTAAGTAAGAATTTTATTTGTATATTGAAGAGGAAGGTTTTTGTTTTATTTATTAGTATTTAATGTTTTCAAGAAAGTATGTGTTTATGTAAGAAATGTATTGGGAAATAAATTTCGAATCAGCTAAGTATTAGTTAAAATAAAGGTTGACTCCATAACTATAACTGTAACTGAATTTGAAAATTGAATTTGAAAGTGAACAAAGTAAAAATGAATGAATGTATAAAAAAGTTTGTTTTTATTTTATATTTTGTTTCTGGAACACGAACACACGAACGAATACATAAAAAATAGAAAAACGGTCAGTTTTCACATAAAAAAGAATATATTCAAAAAATTTTTTGGTTTTTAAATTGAATATTTTTCAAAAAGTATAAAATATGTTTCTCTTTGGAACGTAGAACGTAGAACGTAAAACATAGAACGTAGGTATTACAGGGATATATGGAAATAAAATTATCCTACATTTTCATAAGGATGTAGGATGTAGGATGTAGATGAAGTGTATAGTGAATACCTCCCAAATAATAAAACATACATTTTTTATTCGGGATTTTTTTTCTCCTAGTATTTTCTTCGTTTCTATAACCAAATATATATATATATATATATATATCAAAAATAAACAAACAAGGGGCATTCGTCGGGATTTTTCTATCAAATATAAATAAAGAAAAAAAAAAACAAGAAAAACTTTTTTTATATTTTATACAGAGCGTTTTCATTTTGTATTGGATTTCAATAACAAGAAAAACCAAGAAATGCTTTTGACTATCCTAAAAAATGATGAAGAAAATTAAAATGATTTTCCGTCAAAAGTCTAATTAAATTAAATATCTAAAAAAAATTAATGCACCCTTGAAATATTTTACAGTTGTTTATTTGGGTATAAACACTTCGACCTCTCAGAGGCGAACCTAATCACCTTTTTTTTGGGGAGTAGTTGGGGGTTTTAATCAGTTTTTTACAAATGACAAAAAAACTATGCATCAAAAAAAGTTTAATTAAAAGTTCTAGCTCAAGTATTATAAAGTATCCATCTTGTAAACCGTTACAGATAGAACAAAAGTTTACATGTAAAAGTTATCCCTTATAAAAAAAATAACAACTTTTACCTAATTTTCAAAAATATCTTTACTTACTGAACTCTGGGCAGTATGAAACGTATTCCCTTTGAAGTATATCCGCATAAAAAACTGATTGTTAAGTGAACACACTGTATTATTAAACAGTTGTTACATAAGATAAAATATGTTTCTATAATTCATTACAAAAATGAAAATTGTAATAGATATTTTAAAATAAAAGAGGGAAAATTTGTTTTTCCTTGTAAATAAAACATATAATATATAAGTAATACTGTACTCTTACTAGCTGTACTAGCTGTGAATGCTGTGGATGAGATGAGGATGTAAAAAAACAAAAAATAAACAAACCTGCCTAGATTCTGGATTCTGGATATAGCTAAGCATAAAAAATAATTTTATTCTGTTCTGTGATTATAAAGCATGTTTATGCCTTTGCTGTATTCTAGCAAATAACTATTCACCTTGGGCTATGATAAATAAATAGCTCATGCTTTCATACATACACTGTAGCTACAGTACAGTACAGTACAGTACTGTATCTGTATCTGTATCTGTGTTACTTTACTGTTGTAGGTACAGGTATTTTATTTATAACTACATATAGTCCAATAGTTTTAGTCCAAAATTATGAGCTATTCTCAAAAATACTACTTCAGAAATAAACATTTTAGTACAAGCGATAGGTATTAGGTACCGGTGCACATATTAACTAGCTCTCACTTCAAAGGTTTCCTTATACACTGAAAAAAAATTAAAACTATGACAACCTCATCCTGAACTTGGACGATTCATATTGAAATATTTTAAAACAATTTCCTAATAGTTGTAACAAGTACAACTAAATATTTGTATTTACAATAGAATGGAATTGAATTTAAAAAATGAATTCATTGATACAAAATCACTGAAGTTAAATAAACAAAATCATAACTCATACAAACAACTCATACGTTTCTGCCAATTTTACCACTCAACCCCGTACGGTAGTTGTATTACATTTGTCGCCACATTTGATCTCGGTTGATATTAATTGTTAGTGTAGCGGCTGGACTTTAGTAAATATAAAAATAAAAGCATATTAGATATTAACAATACCAATACCAATACCAATACCAATATAAAATAAAATAGAAGTAAAATAAAAAAAGGTTCACCAACCTGATTCACTATACATGAATGCAACAACCAAAAACCATAAGATGTCTCCACAGCTTGTGACACCACCTCTAGACATTCGGTGTGCAGAGTTACGACCCCGTAAAATATTAGTGGTTCGACGATGAAACAGCATCACAATTGTAGAAAGTGTGAGGTTGTATCACGATCACGACAACAGATTATACCTGTGGTTAGACAATATCATATTATAGTTGTTATCAATAAGAAGATAATACGATCAGGATACGAGCGGAAGAGGAGTTGGATACGAAAGGACAAGAGAAAGGGCCACACTCTGTGTTTGTTACTCACTACTGGTACAGTGGTACCTACCATTGGTGTTACAAATAACACCATTATACCTACATTGTATGATTCTACCTAAACAACACACATTTGCACTTTGATTAAATCGCTTTGTTTGGAATATAACACAAACACAAACACAAACATTGCATTTGCATCGTTCGATTCGTTGTTGTGTTCGTGTATGCCTCTTTGGTCTATGTATCGTGATTGTACCCACGTTCACGTTCACGTCCACGTCCATACCTCATGCTGATTAATTATGGGGCAGATGATGTGCAGCTTAGTCAAAACTATGGATGCAATTGTAAAATATACTGGTCTGGTCTCCTCCATTCATTAACTATAGGAAGTTATTTGAATCGGTCCGATTTTCAAAGTCGAAATCTTCAACATATCTTTACCTTTCATAATTAGGACAAGACATTGGAAAAGAAGAATGTGTGTACGTACGACATATGTACGTATGTCGATATCGCACGAACAAAAACTGATATCGACTTCGTATATTGGGTAATAATAATAAGTTTTTCGTGTGAACCTTCAGGGTCGCATAAGTCGCATTTATAATGCAACTGGGCAACTCATACAATAATATTTTAATTTGAATAGTACCAATAAAATCTGTTAGTAGGTACCATAAAATCCAAGAATGTTGTGCTGATATAAACTTAATTTCCGAAAAATAATGAAAAACAGATATTATTGAAAAATAATAAAAAGAAAAATAAATGAAAAATTGACAAGATTTAGCAGTAAGTACCCCCCTTCCGAAAGAAAAAAATAAAAAAATATTTATTTAAACACACACACAAACTCAGACACATTAAATTGAGAAAAATAATGAATTTGAAGTAGCGGCAGGAAAAACGGAATTGTAAGACAAAATTGTTATAAAAATATAAGAGAAAATTAATATAATACTCATAATTAAATTATATAATTCATTAACAAAAACAAATATTTTCATAGAAATATTTTTCATGATATAATGAAAAACCACCCTTTTTACGTTGCCTTTGCCTTATGTGCCTTATTTCACCGTTCTCTGTTCTCTCCATACAAATTTGTATATGAAAATGAAAATTTATTTTTTGTTGAAAAAAATATTTGTAGCGTGTTAGTGTACTTCAGTACTTCAGTACTTGTAAACGCATACTTTACGTGCTACGACTACACTGGAACGTAACGTAACGTAACGTAACGTACACATGATACTTATACGTAGGTACTTGTACTTGTACTTGTAGTTGTATTGTTACATAACAATGTTACGTCACTATAATTATTATTACGTTTACGATACAGAATAACAAACAAACGAAGCCCACCTACGGCTTCGATTATCATATTCTTAAATAACAACACTAAGTGCCTCATTTAATTCAACGGTAAGCCTATTTTTCATTTTTTTTATTTTCTCTTTGTGTTTTTCACTGTAGGTAAGTCGATACTAAACAATTTTCTTTTAGATGTATACAGATTGAATTTTTATTAAAAATTATTTATTTGCTACAATTGTTTACAGATCACAGTCTTTCCTTCACGCCTCAATAACTCTGTTCAAAAGATAAGAGCAAGAAATAATAAATATATATTTGTGTTAGCCATAATAAGCCCTTTTCATTGCTCCTAGAGTCCTTAAAGAAAACGTGAGATAAAAATAATCGTGTGTCGACGTTCGATTTAGAAAATGATATTTTATTGTAATGTATCGCGTAGACTAGTTTTGTAAAAGTTTTGTTAAAAATTCCCAAGAAAATGGCGTTGAAACATCAATATTTGAATTGAACTAGCTTGGTTGGAAGCATTGGCCATTGCACAAAATTTATACAAACTATATCGTTTTGTTTTGTTTTGTTTGGTAATAAAATTAGTCAGCATTTTTAATACAAAAAAAAATGTATTGAAAAAATGTAAAAGAAGGAAAAATAGAAGAGAATTTGAGGAGTGAGCTTCTACTTAGGTCACTCAGGAAGGAAATCCACTCAAATCAATTTTATACATAATAATGAAGTTAACAATTTGATTACCACCGATAACAATTCATTCAAATACAGAGTCAGAGCCAGACTAAAATGTAGGTACGTATTTCGATCTTCGACATATTCAATTTCAATCGGAGGGAATAAAATAAGTAATTACTCTCCCAGAGAAAGATGATGTAAGTTCAAAAACAAATTGTGACACCATAGAATCTAGTGTTCTTCTAGCTTATTTTTTAGCAACCATATTTTGATTTTTGTCTCAAAATATTTTATTGTAAACTAGCGATCTGGTACAGTTTAGACCAGTACAGACGTTTTGTACTCAATGACTTTGTATGTCTCATGTGACAACACAAATGGCATTTAAATTAATTGAGTTAACAGAGTATTCCAAATAACCAGGAGTATTCCAAATTAGCATCGTTTCCTGAACTCCATTAAACAGACTACCCCAATTCAAAAATTAAATTTTTTTGATGTGGTTAAGACGGCTCTGTTCTACTAAGAAGTGGAGTGAGACACTAAATAGTAAGTGTACTAAGTGTAGTATTAGTGGATATGGACAGTGAATGTGGATAGAAGGATACTAGGATAGTATTCATAGTGAGAGCAAGGCAAGTAGAATTAGATAGTTGACATCGACATCGACATCGACGTCGATTCGATACTTACGATGTAATAATGTTCGTCAACGTAGACGTAGACGATTCGATGTGATGTTAGTGTTGGGTGGTTTGCTCTCCCTCGCCTCTTTTACTGACGATCTTGATCGGTATCCACTTTTATTATCATCGATACACCCATTTTGTATGTGCTCAAATTTGTTGCTGTTGGTTTACGAGGTCACTACAACGCGCATTCTTTTCTTTTAATAAATCGAGGTATATTGTCATATTTTTCAACAATCATAATTTTCCTTTCACAAATTTTCTTCAGTCACAATGAATCTGTAACAAAAAAATATCAATTAGTAAATTTTTAATATTATATCCTCATTTTGACAATTCTTATCAAATTCTTATCATGACAAACTTTTTAAAGCCTTTTTCTATAAATCAGAGTTCTTGGATAGTTTGAAAATATATCAAAATTTCATATAAAATCTTTCAAGATTTTCTTTGTCTCTACCTGGTGTCTTGGTGTCCTGTGACCGTGAACACGGCCTAAATGAATGTATTTTTTGAAACGGTAAACAAGAGAACTGTTATTTCGTATCATTTAAAACTCTATACATACGTATACGTTCAAATAGAAAAACTAAAAGAAATGACAACTTCAATAAAATGTTTTCAAGTTTTTTCGGTATGTGCAACATTTATAATTTATTGCTCGAAAACAAATCGGCCTACATTTACTTCGCATAAAACTTTCTTTATATTGTTTTTTTGTTCGCCAATAAAATAATCTTTCGTTGAAAATGCCATTGATATCGAGCAAACATATCTTTTTTCTCAAACCAAAAAGAAAACTTTCCATCAAATTTGCATGTGTTAAATCTTTAAACGTATTTTTACGTTATTTCATTGTTTTTCTCTATTTTCTTGACACAACAAAAAATTATCTAAAATTGTAAATCAAAATTACAATAAATGGTCGCCATAGCCATCCACCATTTCATTTATATCAGATAAGATTCAACTCGGATGGATAAATTTCGAAAATTATGAATAATACCGTATGTCGCATTCAAGATGAAGACATCTTTATATTATCGTGATTTAGAGGAATATTGATTGGATTTTACACATCATAGCAGGTGATGGGTCATATTTTTTACCGAAACTTTAATCTAAACTTACAAGAAATTGACAAATAGGGCCGATTCTTAATATTTTACCTAGCGTTGACAAAAATTGGATTTTTAAATTTTTCATTATTTTGATCTACACTCAACACATCTGTGCTTAAGTAGTGCTTTATTGTATGAATTTGATTTTGATGAATGTATTTTTTATTAATTGATTATAATAAGAGTAGAATAATTATCTCGTAAAGTAGGCCTCAGATCCAAATTCGGTAAAGAACATTTCCGTCTTTTTTTTCTCAGCGTATTTAGGAAGCAGAAGTTCTGCAGTCAATAATAGAACACCCCGTATAAGAGTTAATAATAGATAGAATGGCTCGTATTAACGGTAACATGCAGTTTGTACTTGTACTTGTATTTGTATTTGTATTTGTATATTGACACAGAAAGCAACATGTTACAAATAAAAATTGTATTGTGTTTATTTATTTGAGAATAATTTCAAACATTTCTAAACATGAACTGAACTGCGGTGTGACGTGGTGTGGAGCGCTCTATTTAAGGCCTTTTATTATTCCATGTTCATTTTTTATCGTGATCGTACACTATACCAATATCAATACCTATACCATAGACTATATAAATATAGACCATAATTTAGTGAAGGCACGAATGTTGTATTTTATACATTCCCAATGAATTGCTAATTAATTAATTCTTCATTTGCGTAAAAGATTCCGTCATATATGTTCATTCAAGTCTGTTTTGATGCTCATTTACGAACTCAACCTCAGTTTTTACAGACAGGACGACAGACGAACAATCGAAATTGGACAAATTGGGTGATTTTGTGAACATCTATTCCAAAATTTCGTTGGTAATACCAACATTTTTAAACTTTAGTTGCAAACTTTGAACTAAACTTAGTATACCTTGATATACTTCATATATACATGGTATATAAATTATAATTAAAGCTTTAGGTATAAACATTTCGAATATTAGAAGCTATTTAAATAAATAAAAATCTATCATTTCTGTATCAAAGACATTCGCATTGTTTTCTTGCGAATGTTAAAAACACGCGAATGCGAATATTCGTGGCATTACTAGATCACATAGACCATACACAGGACACAGAAAACAGAAAACAGGAGGAATGAGTCGTGAAGGTCTATCGATTTAATGTACCTATGTGTATATATATATATATATGTATATACAACTGTTGTGAAAAATATTTCAATTAAAACTTAATTAAAATTGTATTCGTAATAAATTGTTGAAATTGTGTGCTTTTTTATCGTCATGTGATTCGTACAGTTTTTTTCGTTTTGCAATCTTTTATTTTCAAAATCATAAAACTACTATTTTTAATGATTTCACTATTGCATTCTTTTAAAATTGTTAAAATTTAAATTTTAAGATATATATATATATATATTGTTTACCGAATTATAGTCAATATTTCCATTTTTATTTGTATGCGAGTAGGGAAATGGAAATAAAATAAAAATATAAGAGAATTGTCGATGAAAACTTATCGGTACTTCTTGTTTTAATTAAATATAAATAAGCCCAATCATCTTTCCAAATATTAGTTTATTTGATTGAACAAAAATTAAAATACAGATAAAGCGAGTGACAAAAAGAGGATTGTTTATTTGTCAGACAGAAATAAAATGTAAACAGTCATAGAAATGAATTATAAGGGAAAGTAAATACAATTGAGATTATTTTGAAAATTAATAACAAAAAAGTATCCATAACACTGAATGACTGAATCAACTTACAAAAACAACTGAATATTTTATAGTGAATTAAAGGCTACCATACACGGTTCAACAGTTCTTGTTTGTGCAATATTATGTTCGAAAAAACATTCGAGACTTCAGTGCTCTCGCAAATTGTTTGACGGTATATGACTGAAGTAACTTACGATTTAATATAAGTAGCCCAAAAAAAAAGGATACGATAGGAATATAGTTCCCTCCAGGTGTCCCACGACACCTCTCTTTTTGATCGTGTAGAGAGCCTTTACTCCGAATAATAACAATAATAATATGATAATATGTGTATGTCTTCAGTCTCCATGTAGATCTAGTAGAAGTCGAATATATTGTCTAGAAGGGTAAGTGTACAGCTAATGTAGGTAGGTACAGTTTACAGTACGTTCAAGTACGTCTGAACTGTGTAAACTGTAAGTGTTGTCAGTCAAGCCCATATTTAAGAAGTACGTTTGGAAACGTTTGGTAAAATGGTAACGTAACGTAACGTAACGTTACAGTTTCATGAAATATATATGATGGTGATGGCAAAGTAATTCAATAAATTTTAATAAGTTAGCTGTGCTCTGTTTCTTACTCAATTGGTTTTGTTATGAATTCCTGTGTAAGTATATTCTACAACTTTTATCATGCTATTACACCATCCTTCACCTCCACCTCCACTCACACCTCCACTCCTTTTATCTCCGTTTATATATTAACTCTTTGTTTTTTCATTTACTACAAATGCTTACAAAATTATCACCACATAAATTTTGAAATTACCAAAAGCATATCAAGTTATCAAAATCAAATCCTTAATATCATATCTACGTCAGTTTCTCTAATTACCAGTACCTTGAATTTCAAACACCTAGTACCTAATACCTAGTACCTAGATACTATCTGCATAAATTAACTAATCGTGATTATTGATTATTGAAGTTATTCATTTTTAGGTACGTTAGGAAAAATGATGGGAGTCAATTTTGATGATGTAATGCGAAAATTACATGTTGAAGCTAGTTACAATTGTTTAACACCAGCAAGTTAGCCTTTAAACGAAATACCACATACAATTAATATTAATAGACCAGGATAAACAGATGACAGATTAAGTTTCAAAGGCGACGCTAAGATTAAAATCAACCGTGAGCGGAAAATTAAAAAATATTGCTTCTGACTTTACAGTTGCATAGAATGCATAAGACTTATCAAAAACTTCCGAAAACCTTCCAAGTATATTAGGCATCCGCTGAGTTATTTGGCAAATTCTTGCAGCTAGAAGTAAATTCGTACTTTTGTTTGGAAATAGTATTATTTATAACAAATTTTCAGAATATGTTCGAATTTCAAAAGTAAAAAAATAGTAGTGACTCATAACGTGAACAGTGAACAGTAAACAGTGAACAATGAAGAGTGAAGATTGAAGAGGAGAGAGTAGTTTTTGAATATGGTGTATAAAAACCACATATCAAATATAACTGTTTTAGATGTATCACAATAAATTAATAATATAAATGTATTTGAGTAAATGTTTGGAAGGAGATCCAAGTCAGGCAAGGACCAAACACACGAGTTTCAATTTAGTTTGAGTTTCAGTTTGAGTTTGAGGAGTGTGTGTGTGTGTGTGTGTGTGTGTGTGTGTATGCTAACACACGCTACTTCAAGGGATCAGTGTGCTGGCACATACTACAGTGTGTTTTAGTACTGTATGTTCTTATGTAAATTACACAAAAATATTTTAAGAAAAAGTTAAAACGTGCGCATCTCATAAGCATTTTGGACTGGACCAGCGCATCTCAAAAGCACATTTGGTTTCGTTACATCTCAGATAAGCAGAGTTAAATTAGAAAGATTTTCTGACTAAAAGTGACTCAACACAGTATTGTGTGTGTAAACCACTTCGCTACACTTCGCTGCATAGCTCATTTCGCTACAAGTTGAATATTGACAATATTGTAGTAAAAGAACGTTCTTAAAGATTGGCTTAGCACCTCTGGAACATGCTGTTCATTCTACTAATACTAATACTATCAATATTCAAGTCTAGCTGGCTGGTTGTTGGTATCACTCCTTTTATTTCAAGAGTTAGTTTTGTGGGTGTATAAGATACAACAGATACAGATACAGATACACCAACTCAGTTCAGTATTCAGTTCCTATATATTTATTTGAATGTGTAACCAATTTCAAACAACTGTGCAGTTTGAACACAATATTCATTTCAAAGTTTATTTACTTGCTGTAGTACTCTGCTACTTAGTACGGTCGCCACGCCACTCCAGGACCAACAAGCTATCTATATACCTCTGTATCAACCTCAAGTACCACAATCAGCGCATCAAATAAATGCGGAGTCCTTCGCTCTAAAGACGTGTAAACAGACTTTGAAAATTATTTGAAAAACAATTATCCAAAAATAATGGAGCTTGACAAATTCGGAAATATTTCTTTGGAAATACACAAGAATCTCACTAATCCAGCACTATTAGAAAGCAGGCGGTGCCGGATTATTTTAATGTTCAAATTAGTGCAAAGCAGGCCGTATGATAACGTTTCAGTATATACAAGGTCCATTTCGTTTTCTGTTTTCTATCCATGATCAATTTCGTTTATGTTTATTTTTATTTTGACCGCCGCGGCCGTACTATGCTGTAATACTAGCAGATATAGCACAAAATTCATCTATTTTGTCTTTGTTGTGATTCGAACGTTTTGTCTCATACTCTTACAAAGTAAAGTGTTGGTTGGGGTTTGACTGACATCCACAATCCACATTCGCATTCACATTCACATACAAAATAAAATAGTTTGAGGGTACAGTTTAAGGCCCAGCTGCTATTACACATATGTATTTATTAAATAGTTTGAACATAACGGAAAACCCTACTAAACCACCATCCACCATTCAACATTCAACATCCAACTTACGTTACTACTAAAACATTAAGAACATTACGTCACTAGTCACTATCACTACTATCAGTCAGTCAACTTTCTATTTAACAAAACTATAAACTTCTTATTTAAATATCATTTACTTTGCTTTTCTTCATTTTATTATTATACAATGTATTGTATTGTAAGCCAACCGAACCGTTAGAAATAGAACAAAAGTTTACATGTAAAAAATATTCCTTATAAAATAATAAACAACTTTTGTTTGAAACATTTTTATGTTAACATCACTGTTTACCTGCGAGGACGCAAATAAGATTAGAACAATATATAGTATGTATTATGCGTAATCAACACTGTTTATACGTGGTATTTCAACAATTAACTCTTGTTGTTTTTCATTAGTTTTAATCCGCCCGCTACTTTCAAAAACTACAAAAATCCAATTATTTGAAGTAATTTTACTGTTTTATTTGCGTGGCCGGACAGTGGCTTAAAGCGTTACCTTCGTAAAATGGAGTGAGTGTATAAACAAAATAATATAAAAGTAAAATTAGTAATGAATTTAGATTTAAGAAAAATATTTATATATAAATATATATAAATAAATATTTTTTTAGTGCAATAAAAAATAATTGAGGCAAAATAAATATTTTAATAAGGTAGGTATTTGATAGCTACTGCCACTGCTACTGTTACTAGTGTTTATACTAGTGTTAGTAGTCATATGAAAATTTATATAAAACTTGAACACACGAGTACATCAAAATCGTATTTGAATCAAGTATATTGGTGGTTAATGTCTGCGAACTTAGTGCATCGTAAATTCTTCAAATCAACCAAAAATTCTTCCCTAATTAAATGAACTCAATGAAGTTACATACAAATTTAAACATTTCAAATTCAATTTTGACCGAGTGTACAAGACACGATATTTTGACATAAACAAAATTGAAGGGTGACTCCGCGCTCCAAACTCGACCTTTTCTGAAGTGCTTTGTGTTAAATCTGTCTGTGAGCTCATAACTTCTAAACGCATGATCCGATTTTGATTTAATTTTGTGTTTGTTTGAAAAGTAATTTGATCGAGTTTTCTTAGCTGTGATTCAAGAATCACTTTTTTCGCCGTTTTAAAAAAACTTGCACACTCCTCCTAATTTATATGTGCAGATAATCTTTAAGAAGTGCATATTGGGTTTTCCATCGTTTTGTTAAATCAAAAGATAATGTATTTTGAAATGTTTTTTCTTAGTATCTTGATGAGATGCTAACTTCACAGACATGTATATTGTATATATTCTATACTACGGTATACTACGCCGCGCTGTATGTATATATGTAGTCTAAGATACCTAAGGCTTCTTGTTCGTAGCCATAACTCGTCTTATTTGGCAGTAAGTTCACTTCAATATTATATTCATTCGATATAGGATAAGTTATATCGCATCTGTATTATACATTGCATATACATATACATATGACAATATAGATACCTACATATAATATATACTCAAATGTCAGCACTGCTCTAAGAACTTGAACCGGTAAACGAACGTTATACGGTATTCGGTGTTCGGTATACGGTACACAGTACACAGTACACAGTATACGTTTACGGTTACGGTATGCTAATATTATGATAAATCATTCCTTAGAGACAGTTTTATGAACGTATAGTATTGTTTGATACGATTTACCAAACAAAAAATATAATATTCCTATTATTTATACACCCAGAAACTACTAGATTTATGCCAAACACTATCAAATATGTCATACTTTGTTTTCGACAAACGTCGACGTCGACGTCGACATTCTAATTACGTTTCTCATCAACTCTATAGTTTTTTATAAACCACGCTTGTTTTATGGACCTTAAGATCTATTATGTGTCCTTTTTACTAATTCTATGTTAAAATCCTATTCAAGCCGCAAAAAATATTAATTAGAACAGACAACATTCATAATTGTTTATATACTCGATATAATTACAAACTTGTTAAAAAAATTCGCTCCAATTTCTTTTATGTGTGTCATTAAGTTGTATTTTTTAAACTCAACTATCTGCAACCAAAACTCTACTAGATTCCACTTTGATTTATAAAATCAATGCATTTGGTAAGTCTAATAGAAAATGTAATATTTCACTTTTAATTTACTTAATTGACATTTTCCATTTTCATTATAAATGGATAATTTTTTTTGTATAAAAATATTATTTTAGGTATTGTAAATAACATTTGGTTTAGTTTTATTTTGTATGTTTGCTAAAAAATTGAATTTTATTTTTATTACAGATGATTTGAATCATTTTTGATTTTTGCTCCGTTGCTGTAATATTTTTGTTTATTTTCTTAATACATGGTTTTCAGGTGAATCTACAATGCCCTCGATTCAAGTTGCATCTGTTTTTAAAGTGCATAACATCAAAAATATTGCACACTTTTATGATTCCGGGGTATAATTAGAATTAGATCTCTTAATTTTCTGGTTTATCTTTCGATTTCCCAGAACTTTGAGATGGATTTAGCAACTCAAACAGAATCCTGAAAATGAACAATAAGATAATTTTCGTTCGCACAACATCATTCTAATCACAGTCAGATTTTCAGATTTTCTTTTTCACAGAAGATTTTGTATATTTTTTGTGTGAAAAGTTTTAGTGATGTTGATCCATTTCAAGAATATGTGTTAGAAATAAACTTTAATCAGATGAATTCCATAAATACTTTTGTAAAAAGTTCTTTTGTTTGAAAAGCCAACTCATCCACCCTCGACTACAACACTAAAAAAGCACTTCACTCACCATCATAGTCCGGGAGCTCAAACCAATTTTTTAGAATGATAAGTATTAAGTAAATATTTCGTTAGTGGCTTCGTTTCGACGATATGTTCAAAGATTCTGTGTCATGCAGCTCCGAAACTTTTTAATCGCATGTTCAAGCTTCATTATTTGTTACTCTAATAGAAAGATAATTGAATAATTAGTACAAAAATCCTTTTCTTCGACACTTAATAAACTGGAATATTAATTGTACGACAACTTTGAAAAGTTAAAGTTAAAGTTGGAAATATGTCCGATTAAAAAATTTTTGAATCTTGTTAAAGAAAACATATCAGTTATAAGTATTTTCGTAAATAAGAACTCCGAAAAAAATCGTTTGATTTCCCGGACTATCAGTGAATATACGAATACTGAATGTTATGTAATGTATGCGTTCATACAAGTGCTCATTCTCGTTCTCGTTGCGATGGCTTTTGCTGCTTACACCATTTTATATTAAGAATGATATGGGTGAGCTTGAATAACACATTGGCCATCGACTCACTATGACTATACAGTCAAAATCATTTTAAGCGACATTTTAACGACATTGCTCCCCATCCACATCCAAAAATATGGACTTATAGTCCAATGGCCAAAATACCTTTTTAGCCTCCCCCCCCCCATTCAAAAAATCATATCATATTATATGAAAAGTATACAAATTTCTACTACGTGATTAATTTCGATTTGAATTTTAACATCTAGCTATAACCAATTTGTCGTTTTAAGACATATCTTTGCAAGTGATTTTGACTGTAGATGTAGTGTGATGAATGATACGGCTAGCGCTCGACTGGGATAGGGGGTGTCTTCCTGTAATACATTTTATCATTTTATTATATTTCAAGAAAATGTTGACCATGTTTTTCAATGGACCAACATTAATGTATGTATGTTTTCTGTCTTTTACCTTTCACGATGCAGATGCGGTCTTATGTATTATTACTCTAGCAAATTTTTTTCTGTCCTACCCCTATCTTCCTTATTCATTTATCAAATTCCATGATACATCCCTAATTATCAAATTTATTATGCCTAATTTGACGAAAAATATACTCACAATTTAAAAATGTATCGCTTAGGAAAAAACACGTTAGACAAATAATTTGAAAGAAAATTTATCATAAATTTAAGATTCGTAAAAAAAATATAACTAAGAATAGATCAGGAGATGAAATCACACAAAAATGTCTTCCTTGTTTTGAGAACCCACGGGAACATATACTTGGACTCTTGACTTGAAGTATTCCTCTCCTATGTGTTGAACATCCGACAAGAGTATTATAATTACTGCTGCGCTAATTATTTAAAAATAATTACTTTGTTTTAATATTTATGAAAGCGAGATATATTCATTGGTATTATAGTACAGAATGTTAAGCGCAAAATACCCCAATATTCAAAAATGTGTAGATGTATGATGAAACCGCGAAAACAAAAGAAAAATGAGAATTTACAGACTGTAACGGTTAATAGACACAATACTGCTTACACTTGGTGTATTTCCGTTGTTTTTGCGTTTTCATGTTTTCTTCATGCATCTCCGAGATTTATAAATATCGAAACAATTTTTTCGCAATAAAACGGTTTCAAACGAACTTTCGTCGAGTTTTACTTTTGCTAAGCTAGTTCTCGTCGTTTTTTTTCCGCTGCAACCTCCCATTTTTTCATACTTTCCGATTATAAAAAA
This sequence comes from Chrysoperla carnea, assembly GCF_905475395.1. Lineage (NCBI taxonomy): Eukaryota > Metazoa > Arthropoda > Insecta > Neuroptera > Chrysopidae > Chrysoperla > Chrysoperla carnea. The sequence continues at coordinate 38,328,901 of NC_058342.1, forward strand.
ATTACTTTCTGTACTCATATTTTTTCCAAAGTATTTTTTTTTTTAAATTACTATTTTGCGGGCAGGTTTTTTCGTAATATGTAAATTCGCAGCTTGTACTATTATGCGAAAGGTATGATACGAGTAGGCTACATCATCTAATACGGTGATGGTACCCCCTCGCACATCCCAACCTCAACAAGATAGTGGTGTGGTACCAACATAAAAATAAAAAAAATTTAATTATAAATATTGTTGAGGGAGGATTTTAAATACGGATCATTCATTTTCTTAAAATAACACTTCTTTGAGTTTTCCTCTTTAATTATCATCCAACAATTTTCTATCCACAAACACATCAAATACTAATAAAGACCACACCACATAATAACCCACACCTAGACCAAATCGTCCCACCCAGCTACCCTCAGCCTCCAGCCTCACCTTCACATCCATATCTTAATACAGTTTAAAATTTATATTTGAGGAGAATTGTGTCTCCTTGTTCATCTCTCTCTCACTTATACAAAGTGTCTTTTTTTCCATCAAAGTACTGTTTCTATGTTTTTTGGGGTCGATCCGATTCTTTGACTTGTCAACAATAATCTATTTTTTGGAGCTTTTAACGAGGGAAATATGTTTGAGACAAAGTTGGATTGGGCTTGGTTGGTTTGGGTTGGGTGTGATTATTAACTGTTAGAAGTTTAAAAAATAAAAAAATCAGTTTGATTTGATTCGAAAATACAAAATGATCTTTTAAAATTTTCATTTTTACGATTAATAATAAAACTATAAAAAAAAAAACAATTGTTAGACTTCCACTCACAGTTTTCTTTCAAATAGAAAATATAGAAAAGGGTTTTCAGTTAACAATGATAGAAGTTGAAACGTAAATTGAATCACAATCAATTTTTGTGGCAAAGCAATGCTGGTATGTGAAAAATATCCCTTTTCGATTACTGTATCGCATAGATTCAGTTCGATATCATTGATGGCATTGTTTGTGCAAAGTTTTAACGATATTCATCATTTACTGAATCAGTTGATTTTGATTCTAGTAGAATTTGACCTCTTTAACCCTCTTAATATTATCCAATGGGTTTAGAAATTAAAATCAATGAAGCTACTTACAAATTTTCAACTCACCATTTTTTATAGTTTTTAAGAAAAGCGAAACTAAATTTTTGCCTTTATTTCCACCATGATGGGAAAACAGAGTTATTATTAAACAAAATTTTAATTTTTTAAAAAGAAACATCTTTTACATTTAACTTTTATTCTATCTCTTATGGTTTGCAAGATGGGTCCTTCGGATTCAAGACCAAATGGACTTTTTATGTCCTGAGCACGATATAAACAAATATAAAGCTATCAATTTGAATGACAAACCCTTTCTTTATATGATGTATAAGAATGTATGTATGTATCTACCGATATTATATATGTTTTTATTCGAAAATAAACATTTCAAATTCGAAATTAATGAAAAAATAACTAAGAATGACGTAGATACGCTTTTCTTTTACAAATGTACGTTTATTAAAAAAAAAAAGGTAAGATATTTTCTATACAAATAATAGTTTTTCATATACAGCCGTATAAAACATTTTCTTGCCGTATTGATTTTCGTAATAAACATTCAAAAATAAAAACATACCGCTGTATAGTCGGTATTTCGGTTGAAGGTAGGTGAGTTGATATCTACGACACAATTTTATGTGCTTTTTATAGCATCAGACAAGACAAGTCAGACACTCAGACAGCAGCGAACACATATAACGAACTGAAAATGTCACAATGATAACGAAAAGTCAAGAAATTGTTATTTACAATCATAAGCAGTGTAAGCAAAAATACTTACACTGTGTGTATGAGCTATGAGCTATGAGCTATGAGCTATGAGTTACGAGCAATGGGTAAAATGCCATTTAATATTTGATGCTAACTAAACTTTACATCGCTTCTATCAGGCGTATCGGCCTACTCAACGAGTAGTAGTACGGAGTGTATAACACAAATCTATGTTGCGTAACAAAATATTTAACACTATTGTAGTTTACAAGGATGTTTTTACTGGTCACAAGACAAAATACACAATAATATCAAAAATGTTATAACAGTTATTAGCATTTTATTGTTTAAATAAATATTAGAAGATATATCGGTCAAATAATCAATAACAATAAGTAAATCGTCATAATTGGATACCGATACAAAAAATAAAAATATTTTGCAAAAATGACAGGTAATTCCATTATCTACAATAAAGATAATTACCATTTTTGGTCTAAAGTATACGGCTATGGAAATATAACCCAAAACGGTTTTTATGTAGTCTGAAAAAACGCATTTATATTATTTTCTTTCCTTAATTTCTTTTTCCTATTCGATATTTATGATAAAAACGTCAAAATCCAAAAAAATCAGCAAAAATCTATGCATATACACGGGCCCAGAAAATCAATTTTAAAAATTAAGAACTCACCACTATCACTCTATTGAAGTTGAGAAGCTAGATTCTATTTAGAAGCTAGAATTAAGTAAGCAAATATCTAATTTACTTGTGGTAGTTTAGAATGATATTTTCTAACAAAACACAAGAGAGAGTAAGCAAGACCAGACTAGTAAGAGTAAGAGTAAGAGTACCAGTTTTAAATATATAGATAGATACGTGTAATTAAAATATAATTAGAATTGCTACATCTCGAATTATATTATTCATATTTATATATTCGATAATAATTAGAGCGGTTTATTCATTTGGGTGTGGCGTGCTAGCGTTTGGTTGTGAGTTGTGGCGAGTTTACCAAACGTTCATGTTCATGTAAACTACATACACTCAACTAAACTATAACTAGCTAAACTTTGTACTTTAATTTGTACTTTGTACTGCTTACAGTCAAACCTGTGCGTTGCGTGTGTGTGCTGTGCGTTCGATATGTAAAAAAACTTCACTAATAATTAATAACACATAACTGCAAAAACGGTTTTTTAAGTTACACGGGATATTGTTGTGAAATTATGTGTTTATTAGGATGATGAATCTTAAAATAATATACATTTCTATACTCTAAAGAAGACCTTGGAATCTTTGAAATTGACATTTTACCTTCTTTATTTTTGAAACATTTCATAAATTAAGTTTTTTGAATATTGTCAACACGTTTGTTTACAAAACATTTGAATTTTTTCTGCATGAACAAGTCTGTTTGGGAAACTGAGTAGCTATAGTTATACAAGTTTCACTGTATATAATTGGTACTTACTATATTATAGTATGTAGTTTTAGTCAACGATTGTACCAAACGAATGGTTCTATGGTATCTATAATTCAATAATATTTCTACCATCTAAATAGAAAATACATATCCATTAAGTTTCAATGCCCACTCAATATCACTTGTGTGTGTTGAGATTTTACGAAATTACTTCTTTAGTAAAGGCTTTCTTTATTAATGGACTTATTTTGCTCATAGCTGGAGAGGAAAAAAAATGATAAAGCCAGATACATCACCATAATAACTATGGTGAAATTCATGTTACAAATTTAAATAAACACATTGCTAACTTAATAGACTAAACACAAAAGATATAACATATTATTTCATAATTCATGTAATTTAAATAAATTCAGTTTCCTTAACAGTTGTAGGTACCTACAAGTTATTATTATTATATCCAAACAATCTAAAAGTACCTACTTTTGTCTCACTCAACCTAAAAAACATCTGAACCAGACTTGTTTTCAGATATATTGTGCCCCTATACTGGCTGTAGTTAAGCTCGCTACGCCACTGTACTGGTCGACGCGACGACTTAAACCTTCGTAAACCTTATAAATATAGAAATATAGATGGAATTGGTATTACTTATTAATAATTTTTTTAAATATTTAAAATTTTGATATGAGACATCACACAGCATTTAACCCCTCACACAGTATCGTTAACTAACCCCTTCTCTCATACACTAACATTAAAGTTATGATGTAATGTAATTTATGAATGGCTCTTAATCAGATAATCTGACCCAGATTAAAAGATGAACTTAAAAAGAAAGGTAGTTTTTGATGTGTTCGATTAAAAATAGTAAAAAAGTAATATATATTTTACTTTTTGGTTGGTAGCTGTAGCTACATTTATATTTGAAAAGTTATATTATTCAAAAATTTAGTTATTTTGTATGGGCAACTTTTCATATAATTTATATTTAAAGTTCGATATTAATATGATTTGGTTTTGTAAAGTAATACGATAGACGATAGACGATAGAGAAGAGAAAGGCGATGTTATAGAGTTATACGAAGTACGGATACGAATACAGAGCATGGAGCACTATCGTACAACAGAAATTGAATTATTTACTATACTAGCTTGCTACTAGCTTACTATTACATACTATTACATTTGGATACCATTGAAAAATAATAAACTAACAGACCGTAAAGTTTTGTCCTAATTCTTTTTACAAAAGCACCAAACCACCACAAATCTTAAAGTTTTCTTCGATAATATTTTCTAGTTGACAAACAAAAAATTTAATTCTATTTTACATAAAGTCTTGCAACTAAAATTGCTTGGCTATTATCAATTATTTTGTTTGTCCAGGAAAGATACACTTGCCTGGACCTATCACAAGTATTTCAAGGACCAATCTTGTTTTTCTATCTAGTATATATGTAATGTATATCAAGGTATACTGAGTTTAGTTACAAGTTTGTAACTAGAGCTTGGAAATGTGAGGTTCGTAAATGAGTAACATATTGGTAAAAAATTAATTATCCAATCATTTCCCACAATGAAAAATCTAAAACTTTATATTTTCCTGTCAAAAATAGCAAGAATAGTACATATTTCAATAAAATAAAAATCAAAATTTATTTTATCAAAAATACAGATTGTTGAAATGAATCTAAATAATTAAAGAACGCCACTGCTTTGCTCACATTTTCATGTTGGGTTATTCCATGAAATCATGAATGGAAAAAAAACCTTAATAATAATTTTTCTTCTTAAATGTAAAATTTTCATTAAAAATAGCATTTTAGTATATTTGATATCTTTAAAATGGTTTTGAAGTTCCTATATTGTGTTTTGTAAAATTAGTTTCTAAGGTTTCTTTTAAAATACAACTATTTTGCAATCAAAAGTGACGTTAGTGTCAGTCAAGATTTATTTTTTAATAAATTTTTATTTATAAAGTACTAAGGCTCATTATTTTTTAACTTTAGGCATACCTCACATACTAGGTATGCCTACAGTTGCAACGTCCACGAGCGCGGACTGTATATTGCTAAGAAAATGTTGATTCGAGAACCTTATGAAAACTAAAACAATTATATAAATAGAATTTCTTTTGTATTTACCGTTAAATGGATTTCTGCCGGTGTTGTTTGGTAATTTAGGATAAAATCGGGGAAAAAAGATTATCGACGAATCACCAATTGTTCCCTGAAGATGTTATTTATACCGTCAATATATTGGGTTTGGTCCAAATTCACTTAATTTATAAAATTGTACTAATTAAATTGTTTTGAAATCACTAAATCCATCGTTTTTAAACTTTCACTAAACTCAACTAACTAAATTAAATATTCCAAAACTAAATTTATACATATTTCAAATTAACCGAAATATATTAATATTTCAAACTAACTGAAATCGACTATATAGCCCTAATCTTTATAATTTAATGAATTAATAAAATTTACAACTTTTGTTACTAAAAACTTTTTGCGCTTCATGTTTTTAATTACAATTACTTTTTGCGCTTCAATTTTTTTGACACTTTTTATAAATTTATAAACACATAGAAGTCATGCGAGAGTTTCAGAATTTATTTTATTCGCTTTATTTAAATGTAAATAATTAATATTAAAAATGAATTATTTTTGAATTATAAATAATAATTTATTATAATATGGTATTTATACAATTAGTTATTTTAATTAATATTGATATTTAATTCTTAATTTAAATATCTGATTAATTTAATAGTTATATGCTATACTTGTATAAAATGTACATATTTATTGATTTTAATAAAATAAGTATAAATTACATAACAATAAATTTGTTGTTGCAAGTTTAAGTATTTTGATATAAAAATTATTTACATTCAAACAAAAATATCATTTTTAATGAAATCAAAATTTGAAGGTCATTTATTTAAAATTATATTTTATTTTATTTAATAAATGAAATTAACAACTAACTGAGTTAAATATTTAAATATTATTGTATAGATTTGAATTATTTATTATTATAAAATTGCATATACAGGGTGTCTACTAAGTTAACCATATTAAGAAAATTGTTTATTATAATGTTTACGAAAAAAAGTTATTCTTTATAAAAATCTCTGCTTTCGAATGTATATTGAATGTACACAGTGGCCAAACATAGAAAAAGTTCGGAAGGAATTATTATATTTGGAACTGGCCAAATATTCCCTTCGTTAACAATTCAATTCTAAACGGTCCGGTCGTCTTCAGTTCGTTTTTGTCTCAACGTATAGATTTTCGTGTTCCATAAATGTTCGATGTCAAGAGTGAATAGCTGAATGTGAATATTTTCGACACACAGATACTTTTCTAATAAATAATTTTCTAAAAAGTTTTTTTCTTAAAATATAAAAGTTTTCCATACATATGGCTACAATTTAAGTAGCACACTGTATTAAAAATAATAGAATTTCACTAGATAATTTTTTTTTTGACACGTTCTTAGGCCCTTCAAATTGAGCTGCAAAATGCAGTAAATCGTAAGTTAAGCAAGTAATCAGAACTTTTCTAATATTTATTAAGTGTGGATTGTGGAGACTCAACTGTATTTTATATTGGAAACAATTGAAATAACAGTAGACAGTAGACGGTAAACCCGTACAGTACATTTATGTCTACAAAGCACATAAATCGTTGTAGTTGGTCATACAGATACAGATACAGATACAGATACAGAAGACTGTTAGAAGTAGTTGTTTAACAATACATTCATATGCATTTTATTTGTTGCATTGCATTGCAATGTACGACTAACTATACGTAATCCATAGTCTATAGTCTATAGTCTATAGTCTGTATTCTAGTGCTAGTGTTAGTGTTGTCGAATAAAACTAGAACTTCGTCGAATAGATATAGATTGAAATGATAATAAAAGATGGTGGAATGGGAACAACTGCAGACCAACAGACCAAAGCTATCCAAACCTAGTCAGGTATCTAAATAAATTTTCAAATGTTTGGTATTCCTAATAGTTTAAACACATACTTAGTTTAGTTTAGTTACTAAACAGAAATGTAAATTGTATTACATGTACATGTACACTGTACACTGTACACTCTACACTCTACACTGTACACTGTAGAGCTTTGTGCTTGAGGAGCTGGCAGTATTGTTTAATAGAAAAGAATTATTTCAAATTTAAAATGTTTATAAAAACTTTACAACGAGGTTAAGCTCGTCCAGGCGAAAAAAGACAGGTTTTCACAAAATTTTGATCGAAAGCATAATTTACGAGATATTCCGAGATAACTTTCAACCAATCACAAAGCGTTTATAGTCAGAAGATGATGTATAACAATTTTTAAGAGAGGCTGCACAAATTTTATAAATCTTAAATAATTATCAAATCATAATTAGATGATGTAATTTCCAAAATCCAATCATCCTAGTATTGTATAACAAAAGTATTTAATAACATATATCTTATACGTTGCGTTGGTACGGAATCCCTCATGTGCTTGACCGCACCGGTTTATAATATGTAATTAATTTTAAATAAGGAGCATTAAATTATCTACTGCTCTACTGCTCGTGAGTTTTATAAAATAAAAATGATAGCTGCCAGCTCTTGAATCAGTAGGTACTTAGCTGTAGTTTACATTTGTACAATTTGTTTACATTCAATGTGTTTATTTATTTATTATCGATAAACGTTTATAACAACAGATATACGTTTATGTACACACACACACACACATGGTACGTAGCCTCACGTTGTGAACACGTAGACACCATCAATAGAGTCTAAACTGCTTATAATGACATTGATGAGATCACCAATTTTGGTCGTTATAAGCGATATGTATATTTTTATATTATAGTGAATATGTACACAAGTACAAATGTTGGTCGTTATTGTCAACTAAGTTAGGCTAGGTTATGTTGGTTGCCCTCGAGACACATACTTAGACCATAGGGACCATTGTGATACCATATATAAGTTTAACCACCTTTTCCGCTGATAATTTCATTTATCGTCTCCTTAATTATTTTGAGAGGCTCAGTGCTCAGTTTTGTAAAAAAATTCAAATTTGACTTGAAAACTAAGTTAAACAAAAAGTGTTAAAAATGTTCAAATTTGAGGGTTTGAGGGTTTGAGGGTTAAGAATTTGAGATAGTTGTAACAAACAAAAAGAACATGAATATGAAATAAATGAGATGAGAGAGTCGGGGTGGTGGTGGGGGTTTACGTAAGTTGTGTATCTGTAGTTTGTGTATAATGAATGAACTGGAAATAGTTGAATTTATAATTTTAATTAGATGAAAGTTTTGTATTGTAAAGCGGATGTTGTGTACATTTTTATTATAAGAGGGTTGGTTAGCAGCAGCACTGATATTCAGTCGCCAACAAAGATACACAGCAAGTGTACCAACATACCAATACCAGTACTAGTGCCAGTACCAGTACCAGTGCAAACAGAGCACTGAGCCACTGAGCCACTGAGCCACTGAGAGAGTCCACAACCAATGAGAATGACACAGTTTTTCTTTTATGTGTATATTCGTTGTTTTCAAAGTAAAATTTTAATAAAAATAGATCGACAAGAATATGGATATATTTGAGGGACATGCACCAAGACCGCACTCATTTTGAGGTACATCTTACTTTGAGGAGAACAATGCACCATTCAAAAATTTTTACACATAATAGTCAACTTATTGCAACTGTAAGATTTAGTTGATTGTTTGAACAATTTAAATTCCTCAGAACATGTAACGAAATCCAACCAACTTGAATAGTTTATTGTCGGCTGCAGCGGTGGAGAGATTTGGAAATTGATATTTTGAACTTTCAACAAAATGGATGCAAAGTTATTCCCCCCTGGAGTTACGACCTTGCAATATTCTCATGTTATGTTTCTGTGTAACAAATATCCTTTTTTATCCTGTTTACATGGTTATGTCGGTGTGGACTGACTCGTTTGCATTCTGTTGTGTAGCTTCTAGATTCTAGATTCTAGTTTCTATAGTTCCAAGCTTTACGTCTTTTGTAGTTTTGTGTGTGTATGTACATATCATAATATCGGTTCACTATTGTGTATTTATTTGTACAAAAAATATCGATTATTTCAAATATTTTTTGTATTTCATTTAACTATTGAGAAGTTTCTGGTTGCAAGAAAATTTGTTCTTAAGGTAGTTGCTCCGCTACAATAAAAAAAGCTTTGCATTATCAGTTTATTTTACATATTTAGTTTTAACATTTCTAAGACAATATTATTTTCTGCTAAGAATGATTTTAGGATTGGTAAAAGGTTCTTGAATTAAACCGTCGGACCCAAACAATAATATTTAGTAGCCGCGCACACTCAATTAACCTTTTTGAATAATTAAGCAACGAAAAAAAAACAATAATTTTTTTCGTTGTGTTCTCGAACCAAATTTAATTAAGTTACCCATTAAATTTAATCGAGGAAAAACAAAATTATCAATTAAACTTTTGATGAATATGACTAGATAAGAAAATAATCAAATCTAATTAAAAAAAAAAAGGAAAATTACAGTCGTAAAAACAGTATTCATTAAAAATATTTAAATATGAATTTTCCATGAAAATGTAATTTATACTTAAAATGTAAAAAAAAAAGAAAATCGTAAAATTTTACGATGAATATTATTTTAAAAAGAAAATGGGACCGAATTGATAAGAAATATGATTGAAAATACTTTATTTGTACTTTCCCTCTTGTGAAAATTTTTATCTTGTTTGTTATCGTACGATCAGTAAATAAAAATGTCTTTAATTGTGTATATGTTGCAACCAACTGGCTTAATTAGCAGCCTATTCTTTTAACTAAACATCGTCGTAGCGTCAACTAGCTACCTGAACGATATTCAGCCATTCAAACAAACAGCTAGTCAAATGACTTGGATCGATAATATTTAGTTACTTGCATAGGCTAGTTATTCAAATTTAGTTTGACTTTCTGCCACATGGCTCGGGCGCTGAAATCTACATACTGTAGATATTGTGTGAACAAGGAACAATATTGTTAGTGTTCCTAAAAATTTGATTACGTAAATAAAGAATTTCTTATGTCAAATATTTCATCGTTTTGTTAAATACTCGCCCTAGATCCTAGTGTATGAATTCAGTTCATTAAATATCGTCTATGGCAGAATATTATTCAGGTCGCTAGTTGAACGACGCCGTTAACCAAAAAGGCTACACTGTTAAATGAATGTCTAATTAAGTAAATTCACTGCGACATATATAGCAAAAGGGAAGGAAGGAAATAGGAGTTGCTACATTAAAATAAAAAATGGGGAGGTAAGCATCTCATAATTAACTACATGGTCGTTAATGTTTGATAAATTGACTTACTTCGCAGAAACTTTACAAAACATGTCTCAATGGTGTCTACCAACCACTAAATTTATACCTCTGTTTATCGTAAAATTATGACCAATAAAAATTATAACTTCAAGATAAAACTCTTTGTGTCATCTTACTATATCGATATTAAGGACGTCGCGTCGCGTCGTCTTACTACAATATTGTCAAAAAGTTTTTGATTATATGCGCGCTTATTGAGTATATAAGGTTGTAGTGAAATGAGGTACAATTTTTGTCTTTAAATAATAGGGTAGCAGTCGTTGTATAACCTTAAACCTTCGTTTAAGCCCTAACTGATGAGTAGGCAATGTTATTCTAAAATCTTTTGCAGAGTAACCGGATCTAGAAATTGATTAAATGAATGATTGAATGAATGACAATAAGAAAAGCGTGTAGATGCAGCACAGCCTGTGTATACAAATGATAAAATGGTAAACAATAAATGAAAAGTGTGCTCAAAAGAAAATAATCAATAAATTAATACGTAAAATGAACTTATCTATTCTGGTGTAGCTGAACAAATTATCATACATGAATATCCTGAGGCTGGCTGAGGCTGACATTACATTACATTACAACTAAACTGAACTATGATGCATACTGCATGTTTCAGTACAAGTACAAGTACTGAATCCTATAATAGTGCTTCATTTTTAATTCTTAATTACCTATAACTCTAAACTATACCTATCGTCACCATTCATGTCTAGAATTGACGAGAGACATCGACGAATCTTTCATGGTCCATTGAGATCGGCAGATATCGATGATATGTTTCTTTTTGGCACTTGTATTGGAAAAAAGAGATGATACGTCTGGTACATTTTTTAATTTTCACTCATTTTACTTTCACTCTCTCCCCCTCTCTATCTCGAAAACGGCCGCCCTGTCATATACATATCCTATGAAAGAAAACACTTCAAATCGACTGACGCGTCTCAATAGCTGATTACATAAAAGAAAATGTTAAAATTTGCTTTTATGAACATAACAACTGGTTGGATCCTGAACACCCTGTCGCATTGCAGGATAGTATTTATATGAAAAGTGATAATGTTCATCTTAACAATTGAATTAGTGCAGATCTGTACAATTGTTACATAAAGTGCAGCACTGTGCAGGGTGCAGCAAGCTACGGTGCGGTGTCACAAAACTTATTAAATATTGACTGCAGCACAGTTTTATGAATAAATTCTATAATAAAAATAAACTAGCTATACCCGTACGGAAAACATAACAAACGTGGCTAAAAATAACAAACAACAATGGTTTAAGTTTGCCCTCTGCGGATGTCTGGTCTATGGTCTATGGTCTATAGTGTATGGATGTCGCTATGGAAGGCTTACCTTGCATATAATTTGCATATGTACGTTTGATTGGTTGTGGACATTCATAAGGTACCATGTGATATGCATTACCAAAGCAAAGTTTTCAGTTATTCACTACCCTTTCTAGTTCCTTATTCATCCCTTAAAAGTTTATAAATATAGTGTTGATATTTTATTGTATATAGGATGATTTTTTTAAAAGTTACCACCTTTGTATTTCGTAAATGAATTGGAAAATCATAAAATCCAATATTTTTAGAAACCAATATTTAAAAAGTGAATTCAGCAGTAAAACAACTATCTGTATATATAAAAATAAATTGCTGTGCGTTAGTCTCGCTAAAACTCAAAAACTGGACTTGATTACCTTTTGTTTCGGACAGTTTCTTAAAAAACTAATGTCATAAAATGAATAAAAAATATCTTGGGTCTTTGTCCAACTGATTACTGTGTGTCCGAAACAGTAATGAATCGTAATTGAAATGAAAAGGACAATTTCGGAATAATTAGATTCAATGCGGAATAATTTCAGAGACTGAACGGAATGAAAATGTTGGCTCTACAGTCAGATTCATAAAATATCTCGAAAAATACTCATTTAATGGTCCAATAAACACGATTTTTGTAATTTTCGGGTCAAAATTACCTTATAAACTTAGTTTTATCGAAATCGGAAACAAAAACTTTTTTTACACTTTTTGCAATTTGAAAAAATCGAAAAAATCATAAAAAATTTAAAAAAACACAATTTTTGTAATTTTTGGTTGGGTTGGGTTGGGTTGGGTTGGGTTGGGTTGGGTTAGGTTGGGTTAGGTTGGGTTAGGTTGGGTTAGGTTGGGTTAGGTTGGGTTGGGTTGGGTTGGGTTGGGTTAGGTTGGGTTAGGTTGGGTTAGGTTGGGTTGGGTTGGGTTGGGTTGGGTTAGGTTGGGTTAGGTTGGGTTAGGTTGGGTTAGGTTGGGTTGGGTTGGGTTGAGTTGGGTTAGGTTGGGTTAGGTTGGGTTAGGTTGGGTTGGGTTGGGTTGAGTTGGGTTAGGTTGGGATAGGTTGGGTTAGGTTGGGTTAGGTTGGGTTAGGTTGGGTTGGGTTGGGTTGGGTTGGGTTGGGTTGGGCTGGGTTAGGTTGGGTTAGGTTGGGTTGGGTCGGGTTGGGTTGAGTGTGGGAGTGAGAATGGGTGTGGGAGTGGGAGTGGGTGTGGGTGTGGGTGTGGGAGTGGGAGTGGGAGTGGGAGTGGGAGTGGGAGTGGGAGTGAGAGTGGGAGTGGGAGTGGGTGTGTGAGTGGGTGTGGGAGTGGGAGTGGGTGTGGGTGTGTGAGTGGGTGTGGGAGTGGGAGTGGGAGTGGGAGTGGGAGTGGGAGTGGGAGTGGGAGTGGGAGTGGGAGTGGGAGTGGGAGTGGGAGCATGGTCCGCTAACTTCCATACCCATACTCCATAGATGGAATTTGCCAATCACATTATTTTTCATAAACATTGGTTTGGCTGTTGATTTAGGGGCTTGCTGCAGGACTGCCAGATGGAATAATTATTGGATACAAAAATGGAATAATTTTGTAATTCTCTGTATTCAGCTAGTTTTACATAAAAAACAATATTACTAATTACTACAATTGAAAACAATGAAAGCCAAATATTTTTCAAGCTCTTTGTCTATCAGTAAGTCACAACGATGTTCTCTGAGTTAATAATTGAGTAGTTTTGAAGTCGAGTCAAGTCGAGTGAGCTTATTTTGTACATGACATGGGTGACGATGGGACGATGGACGAGTGGTGGCATAGAATGTGTAGAGTGTAAACTTTTTAAAAATCAACCTGTAGTAGGTATGTTATAGGTAATATTTATGATATATGATATAATTTTTGGATTGCATGCAAATATTTGATAATTATTTATACAAATGATTATTGTAAGTTATTTTATATATTTATATTTATATGCTATGCTATGTTACAAACAAACGTTAACGTTATTGCCTGGCGTTGGTGGTTCGACGAATGACGATCAACCCAACCAGATTATAAACATTCTTTGTTCTTTGTTCGAAAATATTTTTGACAAAGGTCATTGAGCTTTCATTTTCTATTAGAATTCAACAAGTTTGTATAGAATTTGATTTCACAGTATAATTTTGTGTCTTTCACGTGAAAAACTTTCATATAGGTTCATCGAGCTTCCACGAAAAAAAATCGAAAAAATAATTGCATTACCATTTGGGTGAAACTAAGAGTAAGAGGTAATTTTGACCCAGAAGATACGAAAATGAAATTTATTTTATCACTAGCTGACTCGACAGACGTTGTTCTGTCTTAACTATGAATATTGAATTCGATATCAATACCTCTAGATGATTCGTGTAACCTCGTTTCACCTACAATTCATTTAATTGTAACTATTGATAAGCGATTATTAATTATAACTAATCTGCAGATCCAATTCATTAATAGCTATACTATGCTCAGTCCATCCGCTAAGGCAACTCGTAAGCCCGTCTTCTGCTTAGCTCGCCCGCTAAACTCAAACTTTACTACTATCTCTTGAATAGTTATAAATAATACCTCAATCCTATTCATAATTCTACATAAATATGGTGGAAGCGCAAATAAATACATAGTACATAGTAACATCTAATATAATGCATTATTTATATGCGTTCCCACCATATTTATCTAGAACTCGTTAAATGATATTTTATGAGATGCTGACAGATAGAAGAGAGACAACTGAAACAGTGTCGTGAAATTTTAAAACACTCTGTGTTTTAAGCTTATTTAATATTGAATAACCAATAAATGTAAAAACAAACATGAGAACATGAGAACATTAAAACATGAGAAGCAAAGCAAAGAAAAGAAAATAATAATTTGTTGTTAAATGACAATGAACAAATTCATATTAATATTAAATATTTTTATAATTATTAACTAACTACTGCAACTCAACTCAACTCAACACAACTAGTATGCTATAATATTATATTTATAAAATAGTTTTGCTCATGTTATTACAATATTTATGTTTTTATAATAGATAATAGCTTTAGGGGTAGCTAACTATAACTATAACTAATTATAAAAGGAATGGAATGTATTGAAAATATAAACAAATCAATAAATTTTATTATGAAAACATTACATTACGTTATGTTTGTTATACGTTTTACATTATACGTTATACGTTATACGTTATACGTTCACTTCAATTCTGTTCGTTATGTTCACTTCACGTTACGTTCAGTTCTTCAATTTATGTAACAATAAAAAAAAAATACGAAGAAAATCAGATAAAATTTAATTTGCATACATTATATTGTAACGCTTAAGAAGCATCACATCGCCTCGCATCGATAACTTGACTGACTCTCAACACTCAACATTCTGAACACTGACACTGACACTGACACTGCTATTAGCATCGTGCATCGTGCATTTTCTTTAAGTTGGGGCTACGTAGCTCTACCAACTTGACCAACAAAAAGTTTTATCAATACTTACGCTCATTTTATGGTAACTCGTTAAACGTCTTAGTATGCCTGTTTATTTTTTGATAATCCGACCATCATTTTACCAAAAGAATTACTCAAATATGAAATAGTAATCAGTTTGATGGCGGTGGCAAACATCACGTTAATCATCGATCTCATTCCATAAATAACATTTTTACGGTACATTTCTCATTCCTCATTCCTCATGGATTATATCCGTGAATATCCGCATAAGCGTCTCATTACCCTTGTCAAAATAATAGTGAAGCAAGCATATCGTCATACTCATGTATCGTCACTCTCATCAAATCAAAATTTTAAAAAAACATTCAAATAATACTTCATGCTCTAATTCACATCACATCCAACATATCTAATACAGTAGAACCTAACCTCGATAAGTTTAAGAACAAGGGAAATGTTTAATAAAATTAGAGTTCAATTAGTTTTTAGGTAACTAACTGAGTGTTTAAGTTTTAATAATTCATATTTTTACTTTGTGAGCTTTATTTATGCTCTTTGTTTCTTGATTGTACGTACGTGATTGTGTTATGTCCATAATACATATCTATGTTATACACAAGAGATTTTTTCATAATCGAGGTTGTACTGTATAAGGGAGGTTGTATGCAAATAAATTTGGAGCTAAAATTTATTTTGTTTAAACAAAATCGACATGTTGACAAGCAAAACATCAAATTTGATTTGTATGAATCAGGAACTTTTTATAATTCACTGTAGAATAATAACGATTGGCTAATTCATGCTCATGTAACACATATTTTGCGCCAAATAACGCTGCACAAGGCATATACATTGGCGAATGTGAATTTTGAATTTCAAAAAATGTAAAATTGATAAAAATTTTAAGTGAAATTCAATTTAAAGATAAAATTCATCGTTGAGTTTTATTCTCGTGTTTTAAACCACTGACTTCTTCCTTATAGAGTGAGTCATATTTTGGAACTTTTTTGAACTAACCAACTGGTTGGGTTGGGTTGGGTTGGGTTGTGGTTGAGGAAGTGAAATACAAATGGTTCTAAACTGTAAATTACATAAATCAAACTAAACGATTTTCAACAAACAATTGTCTGAGTTAACTGTTAAAATACCATGTTTAATAGACAGTGTTGATTACGCATTCGATTGTCTGATTTCGAGATCTGATTCAACGACAAATTTGTAACCACAAAAGGGGTGATTATGATATCTTGTAAACATTGTAAAAAAGAACTAAAATATGGCTCACTCTGTACTCTGTAGGCATATAGCGATATTAAAATTCAACTCTCGACTCAGCTAAAATCTTGACAGAGGTATAATTATCAGATTTGATTTATTTGATTATCGAATTTTTATGTATTCTAGTTAGAGAATTATTAGAAATTTCTTCTATGTCAATTATAATACAATTAATCATATACAATTCTCATAAATGTCATATGTGAATGTATGAATGTATGAATGTATTTGTGTGGGGATCGATGCATGCTATATTAATTAAACCATTCGAATTACATCAATCAAAGTTCTAAAGCTGTGTCTAAAGCTGTGTTGTGTTCTTTTGTAGGTTACTAGTTACTAGTAGCTACCTATTTAGTTCAGGTACACCAAATCAAATACTCATCATTATCAAATCCGAACTTCCGCAGTTCGTTGTCAATTTCATTTTAACTTTTGTCTTAGCTTCTCCGATTTTTCTAAATTTTTTATATTATTTGGTATCTGAAAATTGTTAAGATATATTTACAGAAAGTTGCAGAAATGGTTCTGATGGGAGAGTCTAACAAAATGAAATTTTGCATGATGTATTTTGTAGATAATCGCCTTTTACAAAAATATTTAGTTTGATAAAAGCTTTTGATAATTCTCGAGCTAAGATCGTTTTTCCATTCCCCCTTCTACGACTTTTACACGTAATTTGTCGTTTGCAACATACATTTACAAGTATTAAAAATTAAAATTGTTCTGTAGATTGTGTAGGATTGGTGTGGCAGTGTGGCAGTGTGGCAGTGTGGCAGTGTTTCAACTGAACCATAATAGTTAATAGTCATGCTTGACTATTATTTACACATAATACAAATATAATGAAGCCCATATTACATAATATTCAATAATTATTTATAGACATCAAAGACTATATTAAAATGTCGTTGCGTTGGTATTATATTAGTCAAGTATGACATCCTTGTGTGGTGTGTGTTGGTCGAGGATCGATAGGATCGGTAGGATCTGCAGGTTCTGTAGGGTATGTAGGGTATGAAGGGTATGCAGGGTAAGTTAGGCATCGCTTTCATGTAACATATAAGTAGATTATGTTTATGTATTAGTTAGTTACATTATTATATAATTCAAACGATATTTTATATACATACAAAGCTTGTATTTTAATTAAAGAGTAAGTATTTGAATTCGAATGGGATGCCGATGGATACGATACATACACATGTCAAACAATTTAACTTAACCTTTTATTAACAAAAGTTGACCATTCAAAAATTTTAACTTTTATAATTATCACAGGGCCTCTGAACACAGGGCCGTATCAGTCTTCAGATACCAAATTACCTATAGGTCTATAGGTCTATAAATACTACTGGAATAATTTAAACTTTTTCACTAAAAACATTTCTTTTCAATGTAATATAGGTATATTTGTTAAATGGCACTAGTACAAATGATCGAAAACTGTTTAGTGAAAATGAAAATGGAAAATGCCTTGAGCAAGCATCATTTCTACAAATTAGATTTAAACATATGTTAAGAAAATATTTAAAATTAATTTTGTTGAATTTTGAAAAGAAATTTAAATTTCCGTTGTTATGACAAGTTTTTAGAGTATCTATATGAACTACCTATGTGAGCTATACTTGTGTGTGCATTTTCACTTACGAAAAAAAAAGACAAAAAGAAATTATGAAAACAAAAATTGTGAAGTTTTAAATGTTATTTTATAATTTTTAATTTAACTTTTTTTTTCGTGAGGGAAAACCGAAAACGACATGCTTGTGTGTTGCTGTGCAAATAAATTTAAAGAAAAACAATTGTGAAAGAGGAGAAACAAGTATGAAAAAAAAGTTTTCATTTTAATTTAATAAGATGTTCTTAAAATAAAAATGTTTCTTTTATTTATTTTAACTTAAACAATTTCAATTTTAAATTTTTATACTCATTTTAATTTCGGGCTAAGGCGTCGCGACGTATTTAATTGATATTATAATAATTATATATTTTATATTGAAATAGAATCTTGCCCGAACTTGTCTCTTTTTTTATACGTCTAAGATAAGGATAAAAAATTAAGACAGCTTAAATCAAAAGTCACAAAAAAAAAAAGAGCAAACAGTTTTTCAGTGAAAATTTGTAACTTACAATTCCAAAATCACTTTACGTGGAAGCAAATGCAAGCAGATAAGAAAAAAAGTGATTCAGAAGTAAAGAAAATAAAAAAAATTAATAGAAGAAAATATAATAATTGAGTTTGAAGACAAATATGATGAAGACGATCATGGCAAGTAAAACGTACTTTTGTATCTAAATAGTCTTTTGAATCAATTTTGAGCATGAAAATCCCTACATTATATTTTGTCCGGAAATTTAGTACAAATACTCCACTGTGTGTTAAAGTGGATAGTGTAAAATAGACTTTATTAATACATATCGTATCGTATCGTATCGTTTGGGGATGAGAACGGTATCGTATCGTTATTAAATAAAATGCGAACTATATTTACTTACAAATATAAATAAATAAAAATTGGGTAAAAATTCACAGCTCCAGTTGTAAAGTGATATTGACTGTCGATTTAGATTTACAACTATTACGAAACATATACATGATGTACTCGAATAACACGACGATTAGGTACATTTACATGTATACAACACTAACCCAATATCATTCGAGAGCTGGTTGTTTAAATTTTGTTTGAATAAGTGATCCAAGGAGAAAATTACCTGTAAAGGATATAACAACTGGCTCAATTTTAAAGAATTCTATTCTTGAACCAATATCAAACGATAGAATCACTCTAGGTTATGTTTTTACTCTCTTTCTTTAACTCGTAGTATCTGCTGAAAAAACTTTTGATTGATTTTATACCCTGTTCCCAAGATCCAATCGAGTTGAAACTTTGTGGACAGGCTGGTGACATCGATTTAAAAAAAATTTAATTGTAGTATAAACACATAAACCTCACCACATTTTTCTATTATGTCACTTCACTTCCAAATTATGATGTGGAAATTTGTCATTATAGCGAAATGTACCCTCCAATGGATAAGCCCAACGACCAAAAAACTGTAGTAGCTGTTGTTTTTTGTTTTGTAAAAAGTAAAATTAAAATTTAAATCGTCCGAGCAATACGGTTAAATTTTACTTGTTATCCAAACCAAGCAAAAACTACCAGCTCACTAACCAAAAATGTATATGATGTGATGAGTACAATATTTACAAATATCAGTTGAATATATGTCATCTATTTGAGTTACTCAATTCAAGCAGACTCAGAGCAGCAACGGAGGGGGGTGGAGCTGTAGTGACTATGAGATGAGATGAGTAGATAACTGGTGCTGGTGCTAGGTGCTAGAACTGAGTGACTGAGTGTGACTGACTGTAACTGTAACTGTTATGTTACACATCTAACATTTTACTATCTGTACAAACATTTGACATCTGTCAAATGTTTCAAATAAATTTTTACGAAACTCGATTTGTTTACAGATTCATTTCAATTTGTTTGATATTTCAATGCTCATATACACTCGACTACACGTTCACGTTTACGTTTTACTCCAAGGAATTCTCTTCCAATTTATTTTACATATTATTTTCTATGTTAATTGTACATGCGTTCTTTTATTTCTTTATTGTCTGTGCTCATAAATAACAAATTCGTATTTCAGGAGCTGCATTAGCTAAGCAAACTCCCTCAGAAATTGAAAAAATAAAACATTTTTCTTAAAATCGAATATTGCATTTTTAATTTATCAAGAATTTGTATTTCGAAAAGTAAGCGTTAAGGGAATAAATCACAGGAGTACTTTCTTGCTTAAAACTGATGAAAAAATACAGAAATTTTTTTTTTTTTAATTCAAAATGTTGTACTTTGCGTATACCCCCATCCCTTGTTTATCAGTTGATTTTTTTCATTAACGAACTTGACCTTTCAAGAGTTACCAAAACTCTTCTGAATACTTTATTTTATTCAAATCGGACTTAAATTATGTTTATTCACTCAAGTAGGAACATTTTATTTGGATGATGACTGTACATTGTACAATAGTAAATAATATTATGCTCATAGCATGATATATTAAAGAAGCAGAGTTATAAACACTTGTTTGTGACTTGATTTTAATTTTGAAAACATATTATTTATTTTTCATTGTCAAAACTATAAAACCTGAAGGTGTTCTGTATAAGTAATACTTATACAGGGTATCCCAAAATCACTGAATCAAACAGAAAGTGAAACTGATTTGTATTGAAATTTTTAGATGAAATTACCCTTACGGTTTTCCAACCCTCTTTCGGTATCACAACGAACTCTATAGTCTAAATGTGTCCCACCCCAGGACTAACTTAATCTAACTTTATATATACGTAAATGTAAAATCTGAAAAAATAGAAAAAGATTATTGAAATAGATCTTATTCAATTGTATGAAATGTCTTGTTGAACAGAATTGAAACAAATTGTTTTAAAGAACTGAGGAGCTGAAATTACGATCTACGACAGACAGTGATGGCGGTTTCTTTGTAATAAATATTTCTTTGGACTAAGAATGTTTCAAGTTACGATAATAATATTAACAATACAGTTGAGTTGCAGTGGAGTGTGAAGCAATCAAAGGCAATGGCTGTTTTGAGCAGAGCAGAGCAGAGCGTATAAAGTCTTTAAAAAATGTCGTATGTCGTTACAATCGGTTTTGACTGTACTGGCTGTGGCTCTGGCTCCAACTACTGACTGCTCAATGCTCGTAGCTAACTCAGTGTTTGTAATACTATTGAAATATAAATAAAATCCCAATGGTATCGTTATGTTTCGTCGATAAATTATTGTGTTTTTCTTTCTGTTCCTAATAGCATTATTTTATGGAAACACTCATAAATTTTGTTACATATAATTCTAAATAATTTTTTACAAAAAATGTATTGAACGATATTAATTTTACGTCCATTAATATTCAAAAGATAAATATTTAAGCATAGACAGACATTACATTATCAACCTACAACATTATAGAAGGGGGAGAAAATCTCTCTTGTCATGAAAGAAAACACAGAACGCACAAAAATATTAGTCTCTGTTTAAATAAAAAGTAATGGTCACCATTGGTTATCGATCGAATGCAACAATGTACTTTGTACTATGTTGCTGTGAAAGGTTTGATTATCTTGAAATTTAAATTATTCACTGTTAAAGAGTTAAAGAAATAAATTTTCTCCTGTAGGATGCAATACCATTGCATGATGTCTAACATACATAAATGGCAATGATTTTCAAGTAATTCAAATTAAATGAAAATTCATTTCTTAGAATTGTATAACTCATCCCTTTCTCAAAAGAAAATAGTTTGGCAAACAAAAGATGTATGCCAAGAAAAATAAAACTCAAATACTTTTTCTTTAAGAAGAAAATTTATAATTGAATTTTGAATAGAATGAGACATATACACAACACATACCTTCATTACATAACATACTCTTATACTGTTATATTCATTCATATTAACACGACAACGCACCGCACCGCACCGTTTATAAATGTGAAAATTTACGATTACATAATACATAAAAAGAAAAATATCTAGAAAAAAAAAAATATTTTGAAATTTCCAGTTTAGTGACTTTCTGTTTTCTGACATCAATGTTTTCTTTGATAACATGCTAAAATAAAATGGTAGCTTAAAAAGAAAATAATATTAGGAGAAGAAGATATTTTCACAACATTGTGAAAATTTGACTTTCAACATTTAGTTATAACACACATACGATGCTATGATGCTACCATGCTACGATGCAGGCTTACACACTGTCGCACCAGTGTTACAGCTAGCAGATATGTACATATAGTCAAAATCACTTATTATGACATTCAACAGCCCGTGAGATGCCCGATGTGTATTTACCCGACTATGTGACGCAAAGGAGTGATCATGTGTTTATCAGTCTATGTATGTATGTCTGTTCCTTTGCGGCACTCTAGACACCAAACGTGAGGGCCGATTTTGTTGATTCTTACGTCAAGCGATTTATCTTGACCTTGCGAGTGTTACATGGCAAAAAAACTAAAACAAAAAAATGTTCTAAATAGTGTTTTTTCTGTCCTACTCGTATCGTCCTTCAAATTCTTTTATCAAATTCCATGATTCACCCCTCCTTTCCAAGTCTTTTATGTCTAGATTTGACTAAAAATAAGAAAAAACACGCTAGACAAATAATTTGGACGAAAAAATATCATAAATTTAAATAATAAGTTCATTAAGCAAACATGTTAGTTTTTACAGATGTTCTCCTAATACTTTAGACATATAATTAGTATTTTTAATCCATGTTCCCCTTAAATTAATTTTAAGAACTTTTAAGTTGTTTCTTTGTTTAGTAGGTGTTAAATAGACAAATATAGATAAATAATTTCAATTTTTTGACTTTCACGATATAAACAAATAAATTTGAAAAGTAAATGAACGGATTTTTTCTTGAATTTAAGATCAAAAGTGAATTTTCAATTACAAATATGCCTGAGATTTAGTTCTGTGTGATTTATCATATTTATTCCCCGCGCCCACCATTTCAATTCAATCCGGACCAATTGGTTGTAATAACCGATTCGTCTGTATATATACGATGTCACTATAATCATTTTTGATTATATGTACAATAATCGTTCGTTATAAACACGCTTTTATGTTCTGTAAAAAGCGTTTCAAATGACAAGAATTTTCTTTTCAACACAAGGGAAGCATTTCAGAGAAAAAAAATCTTATGTGTTTGAAATTCCTTGTTCTGTTCGCAACACAACATGTCTTCCTTTCTTATTAATTATTCCTTATAATAAATATTTTATTGAAGCTAAACTTGAATGCGTTCCTTCTTTTTACAAAAAAGCCTACCATTCGTTATCGTTATCGTTACCATACCAAGAACCAAGATATTATAATTCATTATTATTTTAATTTAATTACTAATTAAGAGGCAGAAAATTATATAAATTTAAAAAACCTTTACAAAGTAAGTATTACAAAAGAGTTTTTATACAAAACTAGCAACGCAACGCTTATATGTAAAAGTGTAGTTATACTTTTACTAATACTGTAAAATAACAAGTTTGTTCTCTACGAGTAGTCATTGTGAACGGATAATATTACAGTGCAGTGTGAATATATTTGGAAATCAAGATTGTAAATTGATTTTGTGTGAAACAATTAATGTACCTTTAAACAATCAAGTATAGCCAAATTTCCAAATAATTTATTTACTGGTGTTTTATTGTATTGTACGTCGAATTACACTCCTTCTTCGGTAGGACCTGTGTAAATGCATACGAAACCCACTCAGCGCCTACACTAAAACGTTACCTTATAAACCCTCCGTTTGTCGAATACAAATTGATGGGATTCAGAAAGTTTTATTATTTAAAAGCAAAACGGGTGGTATTGGTTGCAGTTGCATTTACGTCATCATCATGATCACATGATTACATGAGCCACGTGCCCTGAGCGCATTACACAACACTAGATTTGTATGTGATCATATTTAATATGTAACTAAGAGAAAATAATCGGATAATAATGCAAATAGTAAACAATCTATATATTTATATTTATATTTATAATAATAATAATAATAATAATAATAAAACAAAGCGTAAATAGTCGTAATTCTATATTTTAATAATAACATAATAATTCTAATAATCCATAGCATCAGCATGTGCATTCTACATCATATACATACATAGGTACTAGTATTAGTACTAGCTACTACATATATACATCTAGATGTTAGATTCTAGATTCTAGATTCTAGATTCAATGAACACACCACACCACACCACACAGATAGTCAGCTACTGCTTGCTACTAGGCTAGTGTTGCTATTCTGAAGGTAGCTGTATGCTAACTTCTGTTCCTTACTAGTCTTTCAAGTGGCATTGTAAAATGTACCGCCGCATGTTCATTTCTGTATCTACATTCACTTATCAAAGTAATTTTGGAAATTAATATTTTTGGAAATATCTTAATTTGCCATTAATTAATCCCTCATGAAGCTAAAATGGAGTTAGGCGGGCCACATCCTACGCACAGATGACGAAAAATTTTCAAAATATCTTACACATTGGTACCCGTGAAACGAAACTCGAATGAGAGGCAGATAGTTTTTGAGATGATCAGATCTATTCAAAAAGTATATAGGTCCTTCGCGGACATGAGAATACCAGCATAGGATAAGCTAGAAAAATCTGGGAGAGGTCTTTGTTGAGCAATGAATTAAAACATTTGTCCTGTGTCCAAAAAAAGGGTTTGTCATGCATCTTTTTTTGCAATGATCAGCTTTTGTTGCAGTTTTTCTTTCGATTGATTAAAGTTGGTACATTTTTTGATGCCATAATTAACAACACAGAACATTGTTTGGGGTACAGAATGAGTCAGTGTAAGCAGTTATCAGTTGCCAACTTCAGCTTTAAAAAGACGATAAATAATAAATTAAAATGAACGTTGTATAATGTTATTGGACAATTTATTTTCGCGTACCGCTTGTTTACCAATAAAATTAAATTTTATAACAAATGTGTATAATATTCACTTTCACATTCACATTCACTAGTAGTCCATACACCGTCCCCACCCTCACCCCACACCCCACTATTGTATTGGTATCGGATACTAAATTGTCTGTATTTTATAATTCCCAAATGAATTTTGAGCTATACATTTTGTATTGTGGGGTGCATATTTCTAGTGTTCCTAAATATTCGAATTCGAATATAATATAATATAATGTGTAGGTAGGTAGGTAGGTAGGTAGGTACCTCTATGAGTTCAGTTGAGTTGAGAGATGTTGATTCTATTCTATTTAGTCAATTTTAAAATCAATT
Source organism: Chrysoperla carnea (assembly GCF_905475395.1). Lineage (NCBI taxonomy): Eukaryota > Metazoa > Arthropoda > Insecta > Neuroptera > Chrysopidae > Chrysoperla > Chrysoperla carnea. The sequence goes on from NC_058342.1 coordinate 38,354,403, forward strand.
GCAGGTAAAGGTTATTCAATCAAATCAAATTGTTACGATTTATTACTTTATTTTGCTTGTTTTATTGCATTCTACCACCGCACCGCACCGCACCGCACCGTACACGTACACGTACACGTACAAGTTGTAGTTAACTGTTCAATATGCTCCAATATAAAAAACAAGCATGTATTTATCAATCACTATGATTTGAAAATTAGATTCAAAAATTTATCATCTTTTTTTTATGTATCACTGAAAAAAAAACTTAATATCAACCGATAAGAGATTGTTTCAACGTCATTGCGAGATCAAATATAGCGAATGGGGCGACGAATGTAATACAACTACCGTACGCGGTTGAGTGGTGAAGTTGTCACAAATGCATGAGAAAATATTGAATTTCATCGCATCGCGGCCATTTCTGTTTTAACCATTTTGGTTTTTATTACCATTTTATATTTATTATTAAAGCTGCAATAGCAGTACACACTGTATAAAAATAATATAACTATGGCGGTTTATGAGATATGGCGCTCTGACAGAAAGACAGATGGATGGACGGAAAGCGGAGTGTAAGTAATAGGGTTCCGTTTCAAATAGTCTGTTAAGTGATCGAGTGAAGACTTAAATGATTACATGTATAATTTTATTTAATTAAATATTTGTCATAATCATAATCATAATGATAATAATAATTATAACAATAATATCTAATTATAATTCACTTGAAGAGCATTACAACAATATGCTTGCTGCTCATTCAATAGAAACAATACGATCATATGATCAATTCAGCGGGATGTGATCCTACAACCTATACCTACACCTGCACTAAACCATTCTTATACTAGTCTAGTATACAGGCTGTTCTATTTTTGACTGCAGAGCTTTCGCATCCGTCAGAGTATCTGGTCTGTGACTATGGTCCGTTTTGATCAAGTACATGCTTAAGGTAAGTGATATGCGGATGATAGGTTGCGTACAAAACTGAATTGGCAAAGAAAGGGAGTGTAATAAAACTTGATTTCTGTGGGCTGGTTTTTATAATAACATAAATAGCTAAATACAGTAGCCATTACAGTAGTTATTTTGCATTTAGACACTCCTTCCACTATTTTAAAACATCTTCTGTTTAAGTAGTGTTATATTTGTTTTGAAGAATGTATTTTTTATTAATTGCTTATTCAGTAGGCGAATGTTTTGCAGTAAAGTATAGAACAGCCTGTATACTAGTATCTATATCTTCACCTACATACCTTCACCTTCAAACCTTCAAAACATACCACCACTATATACCACCCCACCTAACTCCACTACTATAACTATATTGAGTGCCTCAAATCACAAACACTTTAGGAACTCACTGAAAATGTTATTTGTAGGTACAATGAATCTAGATAACTTAAACCTACCTCGATAACGTAAAAATCTCTATAAATTAATCAATTTGTTTGTTCCCTTCTCCTCAGAACCTTAAATCTGCTTTACTTAAAATACAAATCTATTATAATTTAAATGAATAATTTGAGTAAGTGAATAATTATTCAACCTTTCTCTTGTTTTTTAACTTATCGAGATTTTATTGTATTTGATATGTCTCTAGAACTTAACATAAACCGAAATTGCTAACCATCGTATCTAAATAAATCTATTTCATTAATTTATTTCTCGAGACCTTCCTGCTTTTGGTTCGTTTTAATTGTTTTATTTATGTAAATAGAAAAACGTTCTTTCGCCATGAAAAACCGAAAAAAACGAAATTATGGATATTTTTTCCTTGCAAATTGTTCAAAAACTAAAATTATTGGAACACTCAATAAATATGAGATGTATGTATGGAAAGGAATCAAGAGAATCGAAACATATTAAAATATAATTGGAAAATTTAATATACCAAAATAATACTATATTATATAATATTATATAATATTATATTATATTATATTATATTATTATTATAATCATAAATATAATCTTAATATAACAAGCATGCGTACTATATTTATATACTTTTAATATTTTCAAATATTGAAATATATTTTGTATGCAAAATTTCCAAAAAGCAAATTTTCTTTATTTTTCATTACTGCGTAAAAGGTTTTGATACTATTAAATCTGAATGTCAAACAAGCTATAGATAGAGTCTGGTGCGACACTACTTGAGGTCCACACCAATTTCTTTCCAGCATACTACAAATAATAAAACTTTTAAAAAATAAAGCCTCGATCGACTTGAAACGACTCGATCTACGTTACTACTATTTTATCGGCACCTAATCAAAGTGCCAAATTACGAATATTTTTAGTGGACCTCATGGTATCCACTATCTTTCTATTGATATCTAAAACACAGAAAATTACCATCTTTACTTTTGAGTCCGGTCCGGACTGAGACAGGACAAAAAAAATGGATACACAGATATGATTATCTTACGGACCATTTCGTATTGTCGTATTGTATCGGTAAAAATTGATTATCCATTTTTGAAAGATCATTTATTTTGAATAGAGATAGAGTAAAAGTTATATAATAAATAAGACCAACAATTTTATTTCTACGTCATCAATTACAAAAGCTGTCATCAATGGATATATTTAAAATTAAGAACGGAGGTGTAAAAAAGAAAATTCGACACATAGGAAATGTTTTTCTTTTTAAAGACAGATGATATTAAAATGTTACGTATAAATGTGTGTGTGTGTGTGTGTGTGTGTGGGTGTGTATGTATAAATTTGAAAGTTTGTGATAAAAAAAATTTCAAAATATAAATTACATTTTAAAATCAATTACTGGATAAATTGAAATTAAATAACAGAGGTGAAGTTGTGAGAAGATGTTGGTAGCCATGGCAACCCATCTTTCATTACACATTATATTTTATTTAACACCTGAATAAATTTCAGTTCGATTGCAATAACATCACATCACAAATGGGTAAAAAACTTTATCCATGTATCCATGTACCAACTTCCAAGTGTAGTCAGTAATACTTATACATATTACTACACACTTGGTACTGATACTGATACTGTTACTTCTACTGCTACTCTACTGATGGAATCTCATTCTAGCTCCGTGAAAACAGCACCCTCAAATGTTAATTTTGGTGAAATACTGATGCGATTCGTTTGTCCATCATTTTTCTGCTTTAAATTTTCGTTTTGCCATCCTCTAGCGGAAAGTTATGAAACAATTTTAAATTATGACACCAGCACCCCCTGAATATTTTCAGTTTCATTTTGTGAAAATTCGTATTTGAAAAGCAGTAAATTTTAATTTTCTTAAAATTTAAAATTGAAAGTTCGACAAACGAAAATTTTGGTTAAATGAACAAGAACAAAACGTTGTCAAAAGAATGAAAATTTGGACCTGAAGGTGATCAGTTTGAAGAAGTCAAATCTTTAATTGTGTTATATCTTTGAGTGAGGAAACGAAAATTTTGAATGCTAAATGATTAACAAACGAATCCAATCAACATTTTATAAAAATTCTCCTTTGAGGGTGCTACTTTCATGGATCTTTTCATTCTACCTTGATAGAAAATAGTAGGATACCAATACCGATACCATGACCATTATACTTGGTACTCATGATATGATGGTCCTGATACAGTGATACCATACCATACCATACTAGTTTCATCACCATCGGGATGGTAACACTGAAACTGAGTAGTAAGTATCTATCACTTTTATACAGGTTGATTTATACAATGTGACGCACCTCCCCTCGTTAAGTAATAATATGTTTATCGGTCTATATATGTGTTTCTATATGGCATACTAGAAAACGAACGATAAAATGAGATTAAAATAAAATATCTCGAAAATTACTCATTTAATTGTCAAATAAACACGATTTTTGTAATTTTCGGGTCAAAATTACCTTATAAACTTAGTTTTATCGAAATCGGAAACAAAAACTTTTTTTACACTTTTTGCAATTTGTAAAAATCGAAAAAATCATAAAAAATTCAAAAAACACAATTTTTGTAATTTTTGGTTGGGTTGGGTTGGGTTGGGTTGGGTTGGGTTGGGTTGGGTTGGGTTGGGTTAGGTTAGGTTGGGTTGGGTTAGGTTGGGTTACGTTGGGTTACGTTGGGTTAGGTTGGGTTAGGTTGGGTTAGGTTGGGTTACGTTGGGTTAGGTTGGGTTAGGTTGGGTTAGGTTGGGTTACGTTGGGTTAGGCTGGGTTAGGTTGGGTTGGGTTGGGTTGGGTTGGGTTGGGTTGGGTTGGGTTGGGTTGGGTTAGGCTGGGTTAGGCTGGGTTGGGTTGGGTTGAGTTGGGTTGGGTTGGGTTGGGTTGCATTGGGTTGGGTTGGGTTGGGTTGGGTTGGGTTGGGTATGGGTGTGGGTGCGGGTGTGGATGCGGGTGCGGGAGTGGGTGTGGGTGTGGGTGTTGGTGTGGGTGTGGGTGTGGGTGTGGGTGTGGGTGTGGGTTGAGCTGGTTTTTTTCAATGATCTGTATATATAAAAATAAATTGCTGTGCGTTAGTCTCGCTAAAACTCAAAAACGGCTGGACCGATTTACAAAATTTATTTTTTGTTTTGTTCGCTATAGTTCAGGGATGGTTTAGAAAAAAAAACTAAACAGAGCTGATATTAGAGTCATCGTAGAGTTACTCACAGGGCATGATAACCTGAACAAGTTCCAACATCAGATTGGAAAAGACTAACTCCCGCGTGTGACAGATGCGGAGAAAATTCAAAAAAAAAATATATATCCACTTTCTCTGTTACTGCCCGGCGCTCATACAGCAGCAAAGGAAATGGTTTGGTTCGGCCATAGTCGAACCAGAAGAAATTAAGAAACTCAGCGGTAGGCAAATCCTGGGTTTCAGTACATCAGTTGCTTTATAATAGCCACTGAAAAGCGTAGCGGGGATAGAGTGCAAGGGTTTATTTGGCGATGCTAGAGCATGGTCCGCTAACTTCCATACCCATACCCCATAGATGGAATTTGTCAATCACATTATTTTTCATAAACATTGGTTTGGCTGTTGATTTAGGGGCTTGCTGCAGGACTGCCAGATGGAATAATTGGATACAAAAGGGAATAATTTTGTAATTCTCTGTATTCAGCTAGTATACTGTATAAGTACTCGCTATAAATCACTCTGTCTTGTGTCGTCTAGTGTTTTGTGTGTTGTGTGTACGTCCCAGCTCCCAGCCCAGCCAGCCATGATCATTATAACTATATGAACTGTATAATACCTAGTGTTACAGTGATGTAAACTTGCTACAAATATGACGATATGCATTATATACCCTACTCAACTTTTGTACAGTAAAATATGTTACAAATAGAGGAAAATTAAAGAAACCGCTGGTTTAGATAATGGTTTAGATAATAAATTTTAGAAGAAATTGGTTCTCAATAAACGTTGTTCTTACAATAATTTTGCCAATATTGATTGAAAGTGTCAATTTTACTGTGTCATTATGGTCGTTATAATCGATTTTGACTGTATCTATTGCTATTTTCCTGCAAATAACGATTTTTCTATAAAATGATACACAGCATATAATAGATATATTATATAGATATAAATATTGTAAGCGTCCCAAGATTACTAAGAGTTCTAGCACTCACTGCTAGTGCTAGCACTGTAGCACTGTAGCACTGTAGTACTGTAAACTGTAGTGAGTGCTAGTAATGCTAGTCAAATATAGTAAAATAGTTGATTGTTTGTGTTCATGTGGTATTTCTAGTTTTCTTTTATTTCTACGATGCGATGTAAATGCACTGATTTATAAATAATAATCATTTTAAAATAAATTGTTTTTCAAAGGAATCCGTACCGAATCAATTTCATCATGTAAAATTTCATAACAATTTTGTATTATAAGTAATGTATTTCAACTAATAGTAATTTTCATATTTGACGCCATTTTGTTGGTTAGACATGTTGGCACCGCTCCGGGTAAGTAAAAAATTTTAAAAATATTTATTTTGATGTGAAAAGAAAAACCGCAAAGTTTCCCTATCCGAACGTTTAATCCATACACGAGTCGCAATTTTGTCAACTATACGTTGACGATAGCGGTAGATAACGATAACGATAACGATAACGATAACGTAGTAAGTAAGGTAGCAAGGTAACTAACGTAGAAGAAGGTGAAGTGATGATAGAATGATAGTGATAGGTAAGCCAGAGTTAGACCAATCTGTAAATTAAACAGTGTATACACTAAACTACACTTACACTTACACTTACACTTATACCATAGGTAAAGGTAAGTACATAGTGTTGTTTACATTTTGAATTTGTCTCTGTTCGTTCTTGTTGCTGTTCTGTTGCTTCTCTGATATTATAAGTTTTTGTTTACATTATATAATTAGTGTAAACATTAAATTTGTGTTTGTTCTTAGACAGGCAGCATACAGAGTATAGACACTGGCCTGGCATAGCTAACACAAGTACCTACACCTTACATACCATCTTACCATCTTATACCATCTTACTACCTTAACGCCTTACTAACACACGTACACACGTACACCTACACCTGAACCTCAATCAAGAGAGAGCTACTAACTCTTGAATATTCATTAGGACCACGCACAGTGGGGTATTTATACAAAATTTCTGAACAAAAGTCAGAAAACTCAACTCTTTTGTTAAAACAAATTTATAACAAATTGAAATTGCAAATTACGAAAATGGCAATCAAATTTTGCAAATCTCAGTCGGGTTTTTTGATTTTTTAAAGTAAATTGTTTTTACGTTTTATATTGGTCGCTATTAATTTATTGTATAGTGATAGACTATGGGCCATGGACCATGGTTAGTGGACGTGGTTCATGGACGATAATCCATGGATGGTTGATGGTCTGCTATGTTATCAAACAATTCAACTATTTTAAAATTAATTGAAAAAAATAATAATAATACATCGATTAAGTGTTCAAATAATATCAGATCTATTTTATTATGGTTCTATAGTTGTAAGTTTATCAAGAGGTTCCATTCCTTTGTTTGTGACAATACTTCGTTGGTGTAAAGGATTTTATGCGATATTTCGGAACCTATTCGTCCAATCATAAAATAAAACAGCATTTTCGTATTTTTTTGGAAATAATTATCCAATTTAGTGAATTTAAGTCAATCAACTATAAAATTAATTTTCTCGAGTCAATTTGATAGTTAGTTTCTGAAATGTCACTAAATATTGAGCAATTTCAAGAGATGTCTCAGACTATTCGTCCTATCGTTAAATGAACACAATTTTTTTGAAATTTTTTGAGTCAAAATTATCTTATATACAGTTTTCTCGAAATTGAAAAAACGAAACGGAATCCAAACAAAAACATATTTATAAAAAAATGTTTTAAATAGCAATAGAATAGAATAGAATAGAATGTTTGATAGCAATACAATAGCAATGCATATAGGTAGTATAGAGTATAGAGTATAGAGTATAGAACAGACCCTCATATATGTTTTAATTGGTGCTTCCCACAGTAATTATAAATTTTTGCACGCTAAGAGAATTCCAATAACCACATATTTTTGATTATTACCAAAATGAAAAAATAAATAAAACAGTTAAACAATATGTCCGATTTTTATTTTTATTATTCATATTGTTATGTTATGTTATGTTATGTTGGTTCAATATCAACATCCACTACCAATAATACCAAATACCAATCACTTTACTTTAACTAGTTTATCAATTCCACCATTTTATTACATATTTCAGTCGTTATTTACATTTTTTTAGCACAATCAAATTATTTTATTACCACCTAATAATTCATGGAAAGGGGAACGGCACGGCGTTCGTTTTTCAACACTAGCTTTAATATTTTTACGTCTACGACTAGAGGTGAATATTGTATCTTCTTCAAGAAGTAAAAGTAACAGTAACAGTAACACAGTAACACGGGAGAAGTCCGTGCTTAAGCACATGAGTATTTAAACAAATAAAAACATACCAAGAAAATGCAAACCTAAGCAAAGTAAATTCTCTCCTCCATCCACTTCCACTCTTAAATAAGACAAATAAAAAAAAAAAACTCGTGAGCAACAGACTTCAATCACTAGCGATATTTCCCCCTCCTTAACTTGTTTTTATTCATGCAGAATTTTCGCCTTTTTTTTTCAAATGAAATATTTGTGTTGATATAATTGTGTTGATTTTTTAAATTCTTCTAATTTATAAAAAATAATAAAGCAAGTACTGATATTCAACCCATTTTGTACAACGTATTTCAGCAATAAACGCAGTCATTTGTTTGTTTTCACTTGTTATGACATCGATCTGCTTAGTAAACATTCTTACATCTATATAATTTAGGTCATTGGCTCTCCAAGAATCGCTAGAGATGGTCAAATTAACAATAACCAATTATCAGACATATTCAAAACCTCATAAATAGTGTTTTTTAGGGTCCATGAAACGGATTTGTAATCCATTTTTGCTCAATTAACCTTCGATACAGTGCATAAGTTTATATTTTCATGTAAAATTGACTAAAAGAAAGAAAATTCAAGTAAAACTTATGACTACAACAAAGTAATAATATAATTTAATATCCATCTTTGTCTGTTACACATGATATTGAATTAGATTGAATAAAGATAGTTATAGATAGAATAGATGAATAAAAATAAAATTTTACTTCGGTCATATAATTGATGAAAGCCATGTTCAATGTTCAATGTTAGTTGTTCAATGCTTGTATGTATAGTTAGTTCATTGTTCAGCCTGTAGCCCGTAGCCTGTTTAGTTCAAGCAAACTCAAGCTATACATTACATTACATACATTACATTACAATCATTCTTAATGTTTCTCTCACACAATTTTAGTTTTGTACAATTTTAGCCATTCCATTTCAAATCGAAAATCATTGTTTTTAACAATTTCATATATTTTAATTTATTATTTTATTGGTTTTTTGGGGTTTTTTTTACAACTTTACAACCATTTCTGTACCTCTATAAATATCAACATCGCATTCTCACATCTTTCACAAGCTTTTGTTATCCGATTCACTTTAAATGAACTGCCTCGACTATTCATTTTAAAGTCGAACCAATATCATCATATTATTTATGTACACTCAAGTCATGCAAAATAAGTCAAAGTTATTAAAAATGTTACTTCGGCGAGGCAAGACTAGTCAACATTCTACCTTGGCCGAAGTTGGGGTGAGGTGAGGGAGTGAACATTCAACATCGCCTGAGGACGAAGGCGAGGCAAGGGTCATATTTAAAACAGCGAGGCGAAGTGAGGTTTTAGTATCACCTCGTAATTCATAAAGCACTACTTGTGTGAAAGCACTTGAATTTGATCATTTATTAAATCAATGAATATTGATCATGTGAAGTTCGCATTCTAAATATTTTGCTGCCTTCATTAGCATTGGAAAAATATTTAAACTACGGGAATAGTCTAGCGATTTTGAAAGTGTGGAACGCTTTGAATGATTTCCATTTTGAATAAACAATTTAATTCATATTTAAATTGAATTAAATGAATTGTAAATATAAATTAGGCTTTATAATACAAATATTATATATATATATATATATATTTTATATTATATTAAAATTTAGAATTATTACACTTTGAACTTTTCATATAAAAACATAATAACCAAAAGCTTTAAAAAGCTTAAAATTATTGGACATTATCCAAAAAGTCAACGGAAAAAATATACACTTTATTCGGAACGAACTCAATTTACAAAACTAAAAAAAACAGTGTTTTTTTTAGTTTTATACAATTAAAGTTTGTTGATCTCCTTATAAAGTTTGTAAATCCTCTACGAACACTCTACGAGCAGAGCAATATAAATATAAAAATGCATCATTTATTATAAAATGGCTAACACATTCATTTTATCCTCTTGGATTTTAAATACAATCATCTCAACCAATTTAAATTCAATTCCTGTCAAAAAAATACCCATTGCCACTCAAAGATGGTCACATTGTCAAAAAATAAACGATTTTTGAATTTGATGGCATCATTCAAACCCAAAATAATTGATTTGGCTTTATCAAACAGACCTAACTACCTTTGATAAATTGTATATCATACATGAAATACCAGTGTTACCAACTCTACAAACAAACTTTAGCTAAATCTAGCAATTTTAATTATCTATTACAATTCTACTGCCTTACAAGGAAACTCGACCAGCTTCTTACATAAATTCCGTTAAAATGGTTCCGTTAAACTACTCCGAACAAAAAAAAATTAAAATAATGACAACCTCATCTCGAAGTTGGCAATTTGATATTGAAATCAAGTAAAAATACTTAGTAAAATTAATCGCGATAATATTCCGTAGAATGAACTTTGGAAAGGAAATGATATTTCCGGAACGACTTCAACTATACTTTGACTATAACTGTCGCTTGTCTCAGCACAAGTAAGGATGTTTCTTTCTCCATTTAATAACAATTAATGAATTAATGAATTCCTGGACCAATTATGAATAAAGTCGAAGAAATGAACAATAGGAAAGTTTATAAAATGTAATTAGGTACCTAAATGTAAGAATTATTGTTGTGTTGGTATCTGATAGCTGGTAGTGGTTGGTAAATTTGAATATGATTGTTGTTCGAAGTAACAATCATTATTATAATAATTATAGATACATTATGTTCTTTGTAAAATCAATGTTTAAAACAATCCAATGTTACCTACTTTGTAACTTCAAACTTCACACTCTTGTACTTGAAGACAAGTGTAGTAAGTTGTAGTTGTAGCTATCACTTAGAATTAGATTCAATTGTATTGTATTGTTTGTAAGCAACTACAACTTGTAAACTTACATTACTTGTGTGACTAACATTACCTTTACATGTATCATTAATATTAATATGGACAGGATGTCACTCAATATCATCAAATCATATCAAATATAAATTGTAAAATAGTATTGATTCATATGTTTTAATGGTCACGGGCTTCAAAGCTATATGGGTCACATGATGCCAAGACCAAAATCATTCTGGTACAAACACAGAATTTCGCTAATTTAGTCAAAAGGACCTTACTGTCGAAGAAACACTCGCGTCACGACAGAAGGTGCTAAAAGTACTGTCGATCACCTTAATATTAATTTGAACATGTTTGCTGCGAGAAATGAAAGTCGTATCCATAATTTTGGATCCCACTGTAATGACTATAAATGGAAAACGTACATTAGTTATTTAAATAATACCTGTTAATCTTACAAAAATGTCACCATTAAAAAAATTATTTGTATTTTAGGGGTTTAGGGGTTGTTTTTAGTGCCAAATATTATTCGACCTGCAAAAAAATGACTTGAAAATCGTGATAAAATTCAACCTTTTTTTATACGAAAAAAAGACCACACGAAAAGATAACGTTAAACATGTTATCAAAAAAAGTGCCAGAAATTAATAGCATTCACAAACATATTAAACCCCATAAACGATTATCATTGCCTAAAGACGTTATCTTAATATTTGTTGAAAAAAAACATTGAAATAGTGGTCACACTCTCCAACTGCACATATTCTACTATCACCCACACCCACACCCACTCTCACTCTCTCTTTTTGAAACTGAACATTATGAAAGTTGTGTATATCTTTTTGTATTCCCTGAAGCAGCTCAGCTCAAACACAAAACTCTGGAGTATAACTGTGTCAGTGCCTGTGCCTGTGTCTGTGTCAGCGTCTGTGAAAGTGGTATTGTACACATAAAGTCGCCACAAACATCTTCCATGTCAAACTGAACTGAACGTATTATTTTTAATGTGTTTGAAGCCACTGGTCTGAGATCGGTACCGTGTGCTGTGTGCTGTGTGTCGTGTGTCGTGTGTCGTGCCATCACTACTTCGTCATAAATTATTCACTATTTAAAAGCAAAAACCAGTCGTGGATATTACTTTAAGTCAGATCAATAATTACATAAATAATACATTTTAGCTTTGCTGTTTTTCTCAGACAAATATGATAATTCTAGCTGGAGCCATGCGGAAAACCGCTCCTGTAGTTATCGTAACCCGTGGCTAAAAGCAACAAACATATAATAGTAATTAGGTATATGTCTGGAGTATTAGGAGAGCATCTCTAGAAACTAAAATGTTAGCCTAATAAACTTATTATTAATATTATTTAAATTTATGTAAATTTATGATATTCTTCGTTCAAATTATTTGTCTAACGTGGTTTTTTCCTAAGCGGTACATTTATAAACCGTGAGTATATTTTTCGTCAAACCTAGACGTATAAGCTTGAAAATGAGAGGTGAATTATGGAATAAGGAAATGACAAAGGAATAAGGAAAATAGGAGTAAAAATAGCCGAAATGTACATAATGTATTTGATGATGAAGTTAGCACGCAAGCGCATTGTTCTTGTTGAATGGTGGTAAATGTATGTTAAATAAAATAGAACATTGAACACTGAACATTGAACATTGAACGTTAAACATTATGTTTAGTGTATTTAATTTGTGAAATGAAAGTTTTTCTCCGAAATAAAATACATGTCATTATTATATTTACATGCACAATATTATGTTTTGTGTAGCTTTAGGAAATTTTTACTCCTTTATACGTACGTATTACATACCATACTACAGACTACAGACTACAGACTACAATACATATGGGGTGATCATTTTATCATCTTACACTTTTCTTTATACACTGTGTTTATTATAATTATCTGCTTTCCATTACATTCAGTGAAAATTGCAGAAGTTAGTTTATTTCAGTAAGTCAACGTCGGGAATGATAGTTTTTTCGGAAACCAAGACATGTTTTCTAGACAGTTCCGGAAAGTCAAAAGATAAACCAGAAAGTCGGGAGATAGTGTAATTAATTTAACCACCAACTGATTTTTAACAAAATTTTTTAGACCTGTATCTTTGGTCTAAAGTTAGATGATTAAAGTTAGATTTGGTTCCAGTTAGATGTGTAGTTAAATGATATAAATTTACCTAATACCTATTAATTGATTTTATTACTGAGTCACTGCAACGCATTGTCGAATCACAGTTTTAAATAAAAGTTACTCAGACACTGTCCATTTTAGTCGAAGTCGGGAGAAATGACAACTCCAAGCATCGTTATAACTGATTTTGACTCTATTAAGAAAATTGTACTAAAAGATCAACTTGTGTAATATAAACCAAAAGTATGTGTGTTCTATTCACAAACAAAAATGTCTTTCTAAATTAACTAAATATTTTTAATACAATTCCTTGATAAAAAATGCTCACATATTTTTATTATTAACGTTATCTTGGTCTTGGTTCTTAGGCTTAGTCTTGGGGTCGTATTCGTAGTCATAGTCGCAGTCGCAATCGTTTTAATAACGTTCAAAACAAATATTAAACAAGTTAAACAAACAATTGACTGATTGAGTTCTTATAGAGAGTGTTGAAAGTGTTTTTATAAATTAGAAGAGTTTAAAAAACCAACAAAATTATGGCTCATTTTATTGGGTTTTCGAAAATTTTGAAAGTATCTTTTAGGGAATTCCAAAAAAATTGATTAAATTCGGTGGAAAAGTAAGTTTGACAGTTGAAGCGCTAAAACTACGTTAACTTATAATATTCCAATAAATATTCTATGAACATAAAAATATTATGCAACAAAATAATTATGTTGATATACATAAAAAATGGGAATATGAAGCAGTTTAGCAGCAGTAGGGATGAAATGTAAGAATATAGATTATAGGCATAAGGATAGGGATAGGGATAGGGATATAGGAGAAGTATGTTAAAAAACATGGATATCGAAGTGAATGGATACCCAAATATAAAATATGATAAATGACATAATATACGTGCTAAAACTCAATAATATAAATCAAATTTTATTTTAGTTGTGAGGTTACAACTACAACTTACCAACTTACCCATACACTATGAAGGAAATACGATACGACGATACGTTACGATACGAAAATGAAACAAATCAATTATATTAAATAAAAATATGAAAGTTGTCTATCTATGACTCTTCAGTCTATCTTCTGTTCTGTTCTGTTCTGTTCTTGAGAACCCCAACCAACCAAACAAACAAACCTTGAGGAAAACGTTGAGTACCCAAACGATTTAGTACCAGAAAATTTAAGAAAAGTGCGTATGTGAGAAAAGAAAACACATGCTATAAATAACACATAAAAAAGGAAAAACTAGTTGGGAAAAAACTAAAGTGAATCAAAAGGATAGATTCACACCACCAAACCAAACCACACACATATCACACCCCACACCTCACACCTAACTCATGCCTTTCCATCTCCATCTCTATCACTACATTACTACAAAATGACTGTGTGAGTGAGTTGAGTGAATGTATCGTAGAAAAAAAGGTTCTCTGAAGCAAACCGACAAACATGGCAGAAGGTCTCGTCGGTTCACATTCTAAAGTCAATTTAATAAATCATCTCTCATATTGAAGGCGTATGGACGCTTGATATTCTGAGCTCTGATCCGACATCGCCCAATATTTGTGAAAATATACCAAACAGATTTTGGGATTTGTGGGTTCTATTTCGGTGGGAATGTTCTTTTGCTTTTCTAGAATGTTTCACAAAACCCCTAGTTGGAGTAAACATGAAAAAAATCAACACACTTTTTTTATAGTTTTGGAGAAAATGGACATCAAAGTTTTTTCCTAAGTTGCGATCTCACAGGTAAACAGTGATGTTTACGAAAGAATGATTCAAATAAAAATTGGTAATTAAATAGGAATAACTTTTACATTTAAACTTTTGCGGACTCAAGACAAAATATCTCGTTCACCTTTGAAGCTAGAAAGTCGAACAATAAATGAATATGTGCAGAAATATTTCAGCCAGAACTTTTAATTGAACTTGTTTTATTATTTGATGCTTGGTTTTTGTGTAATTTGTAAAAAAATTATTAAAACTCCCAAACATCCCCCAAAAAAGATAGTTATGTGCGTCCTTGAGACGTGGACTTTTGAATACAACCTAATAAAGAACAAATAAATAAATTTTCAAAGATGCATTAATTTTTTCTTTATTATGATGATATTCTATTTAATTTGATTAACTAGCTGCTAGTATGTACAATACAATTATTTGATTGGAACAATTTCTTATTTAAATTATCCAGTACAGTATGTTATATTGAAAGCGTACCTCACAAGAGAACAGACAAACAGACAAGATAGTGAAGTGAATAGTGAATAGTGAATAGTGATATGTGTACTAGTAAGAGTGGAGTGAAGGATAGCTGGTATCTTGGTGGTATTGGTATGATGTAACTCTTGAAACACTCCATAAAGTCCATTTGGTCATTTCATTTAAATAACAAATGTATGTATTGTCTGAATAATAGCTTTATATGTATGTATGAAGGACGGACACCGAACAACCGAACAACCGAATCCGAATATATATGGTTACTGTTTTAGATCGAGAACCAACACGATAATGGTATCACTATCAAGTAGTAATATGGGATGGAACATGGCGAACGGGTTAAAGGTGGTGGGTAATACTGAACTGATGCAATATATACTTATACATCGGAGTCGGAGAGTTCCTTCTCCAAAAACATATTGCATGCTATCAACTGTTAAAAAATGTGCTTTAGCTTTTGCCTTAGACTGGGTTACATGTGCATGTGGATGTGAATGTGAATGTTATTTAATCTAGTCGAGTCGAGATGTTAACATCTCAAATTTAAATTTGCACAAAAATTCCAACATACTTTATAAGGATGTCGTTTCAAATCATATAAACGCTACACAGTTGGTTTTTGGTGTAGGTAGATGACCACTCTTCAAGTAACTCAAGTGATCTCACAAACAGATTACTTGCGTTACTTTAACCTCACCGTCCCCTGCCGCAATCTACTTACTTTTACGAATGCATGTTATTAATGTTGTTTGTTTCGATTTACCGTGTCATTCAATTCACGTTTACTGTGTTTGTTATTGCAATTAAGTAAGAATTTTTTTATATTGAAGACGTAGGTTTGCGACTTAAAAAACTTTTTTTTATTATTTCCAATTAAAAAGTATTTTTGCATCTAAATAGTCTTTTGAATCAATTTTGAACATAAAAATTTCTTCGTTGTATTTTGTCCGGAAATTTGGTATAAATACCTCACTGTGAGATGGCTAATATCGATCGATGTAGGCTCAATAATATTGATTGTGCGCGGCTAGGCTTGATCAAATTGCGGTCTGAATATGTTGAGTCATTCCGAAAATCTAAAGATTGTCGTAGGATAAACACTTTTGGATTACACTGTTAACTGAACCATTAATCGGCACACTTTATCGAATATGTTTGTATTTCTAACAGTATATATCACTCCCATTTTGCGTATTCGAAAAAAAAACATTCACTTATTTGTATTTAACGATTATTCATTTGTACAGAAAAAAATCAGTTTAAATTGGATAAAAGTTTTTGCTGGAAAAAAAAATTTTATTTGTAATATCATTAATTTTTTTTTTTTTTTTTTTTGCTATCTCAAAAATTGATTAAAATAGAAAATTTTTATTGAAGACATTTTAGCATATTAAAATTTTTAACTTCACATATACAGTAAAACAGTAAAAATTTAAAGTAAAATCAAGTGTACATGCCAGAGAATTATGGAGCCGGCTCACAAGGATATCGACTACAAACATCAATAGGCATCCAGGAGTTCTACTTTCAAGCTACAAGCTGTCCCTGAATGAAAATATCTTAAAAATGAAAAAATGAATCTTTGATGGAGAAAGAAATGCGCTTACGGTAATAATATGTACACAAATCCTTTTTTTCTGACAAACGTATTCAAATTAGAAAGAGACTTCTAAGAATTTAAATGGATAGATTTCACTGTAATGACTATGAAATGAAATTCATATATAAAATGAATATTCTATATTGATTTTAGAAAACAGTTCGAATATAAAAATTATTGTTATGTTTACAGCATACGGTTCGATGAATTCACGATTCACGAATAAGAATCCATGTTTCTTTCTACTTTATACGTTTTCTACTTGGTCCTCTTTTCAACATCCTTCGGTACAAAATTGTTTGTATTTTTGTAAAAAAGGATTTTGTCTACGAAAATATTTTTTGAAAATATTAAAAAAACAAATCAAAAGCTGTAATTACAAACGTGGAACTAAACTGAATATACTTTGATATATTTCATATATAGGTCCTTGGTATAATAAAACTCCTTGACCGATCTGATTATGTATGATTGGTGTAGTGTGGGTGGGTGTAACATGGTGTTATTGTGAGTCAATTTACATGAAATATTAAATACTCATTGAGTATTCTGTCGCGTCGATGTAAAGAAAATCTCTGGTAGATATAGGATTATAAAAACGAATATAACGATAACGATAACGATAACGATAATGAATTGTTGGTGTTAACTCACCTAGTGACTTGTGACTAGTGACTAGTCAATAGTGACTAGTAACTGTTATCACACCTAGAACTAGAGCTATCGATATAAAAACCAACGATTAAGCTACCACGTAAAATAAATCTGCATTTTATCATCTTAAAAACATCCTCTTCAAAGTAGTTATTATTGTATTCATAACACAGAGTGTTCAAAAAATCACTTATTCCACTATTTTAAAGTATTCAAGTCAAAAATTCAAGAGAATTGAACAAAATACACACATACCGTACCAGAAGTCAAATACAGGAATGGATCTTTTGGATTTATTCACTCTACCACAATGTTTAAGTCAAAAAGGCTAACAATCATTTAAAATAGTTCACTTGAAAAATAAGGATTTTTGAGTTATGTGAAAGGAATTATTCATGTCGTGTTTTTTGAAGACTGCAGTTAGGTTGAAATCTTATTAGTGTCCAATATAATTTTCTATACAGATGGGGTCAAAAGTCAATGTAATGTGGCGATTTTTTTATAAATGAAATTATTAAGTGAAGGGAACGAATAACGGCTAGTATAGGATAAGTAATCATAAAATAAGAACAGAAGAATCAATAATTAAGTATAATATGAATTAAAAAATAAAAATAGTATTGTTTTTATAAATCATATTTAGCGGTAGTCGCACGAATACGGATATCCTTCACAAAAATTTATAATAAAGTGACACACCTCAAGTTTTTCCGGTATAATAATCAGATGTGAGCAACGAAAATTAGTTTAATTTCCGATGTCACATTAAACAATCTGACACACACGAAACATTATTTTTTAAACGAAACCAAACGTGAACGTTAACGTTACCGTTATGTTACATTTATATATTTATATCTTTATTATGAATTTCGTGCAAGTCTGTCATATCCTATCATTTGTTCAAACTCTAATTACTTACATAATTATTTTTTAAAATTCATTCATAATTCATAATTCATTCTCCTAATTTTACATTCAAAACAATAACCCGGTTTTTTTTTATAGCAAATCGACTACAACTCACACTGAACATTTTAAAATATAGACAGAAGAAAAAAGCACAAAATTAAACATGTGCATAAGCAGTCATTTAAACCAGCAAAAAATCTGAGTAAAAAAGTAAGCGCTACATTTATAATATACAAAGATATGAGAGGAACTAAGTTCCAACGGGGTGTCCCACGACATCTCTGTGTTTTTCTTCAACCAAACTTATTAAAACAATTTTCTTGATGTTATTCAACCATTTAAAAAAAATTAAAAATAATTAGTATGGTTATATCTCGTTAACGGTGTATCTGCAACAAATCACAGAAATTCGCCTTATTTTGCGATGACAAATCATTCAGTTGAGATTTATGATGACTTACAACATTCCATGCATCTTTTATTATAAAAGCTCTTTTCGATTATGAAAAGCTTTGTATTTAATGAATAACGCATATTTTTCACACAAATATGAAATGAAAAATTCAACACTTCTGAACCGTAAACCATAAACATTTGGCAAAAAACAGAATATTATTTGAGAACAAGCGCTAAATCTGGTTATAAAAAAAACCTATAACATATTTTTATTATGAGCTTAAATTTAAAGCACATTGGCCTCACCGTGCTTTGTGCTTTGTTTGTTTTTATACAAGTAAAGTAATGACGTATATAGTATAAAGTATATACCTATATGTGTTCGTGTGTGATCCCCAATGGAAATGGTGTTAGAGGAATGTTATTTTCCGGGATGATGTCCGGACTATTCATACGGAAAGAAGTTATATAACTGTGACAATTTTATTATGAGGCTAGTTTTCGTTTATACATTTTGTTTTTTTTTTTATAAAAACATATTATGTGTTGACTATTGTAATCGAATTAGAGAAAAATAACGAAAGATGTCGTGGGACACCCAGTAAGAACTATGTTCATAAATATTAAAGCCATTTTAACTCTATACTTTGAATTAATTGTAATATAAGTTTAAAAAAGACATACTTCTGATTAAGAGTAGTTAATTCAAAATGTGCGTACATTATTACCTTCATTTGGCTTGATCAAGATATTTATTATGACATAACATAAAATTTCCTTGTTCTTATCTCTATTATGTTTAACTTCTTCTGGTAGCTCACAATTCACTTTTTTTAATGAAAAACATAAACTTTGAACAAGAATTATAAATTGACGGATTGTAAATATTCTAAAAGTTAATCGATTAAAACAGTTTTAACAAAACAAAACTGAATCGATTAAAACAGTTTTAGTTTCCTAGGTAACACATCATTGAATTTTGGGGTCGTTTCAAATTGCTGCACATTTTTTGGTGTTACCACCCAACCAGCAACCAAAGTATAACGTGAGATAAAGAACATAGGTACTTCCAAAAGTTCCTGAATTTTCTAAATGATTCATGACAATGACAGTATGACTGACACTGTAATGATAAACTTTTGTGGAATCATTTGTAGTGGCGGTGGTTTATATTTGATAATGGTGACAAGACAAGTATTTTTAGAGAGTAGAGATAGAGAGTAGATGGCTCATAGTATGAACATGAACTATGAACTACCAGATATATAAATAATGTTAATGTTTGACTGACTGACTATTATAAACAAAAATTTAATAACTGAAATTGAATTTTTGTTGTTTATTTTTGTAGATATTGTGTAGTGGTACTTGACAATCGTCCTGGTGATGCTGGCTGGCACTGGCGCTGGCTGCTAGTGCTTGTTATTCGCCTTCGTACTGGTACCCATGTCGTACGCATATCACTTGTTACACATTTCACATTGCTAATATAGTTTTACAGTTTTACTGTTACTGTTACTGTTACTGTTACTATTCTGGAGGTCTCCAGAGTCACATTTTAGTAATACCTATTCCGTTTCGCTATATAATAGTTCGATATGTTTTCATATTTTTGTACCAGATGTTTCAGATCAAATTCATCTGATCTCAAAAGTATCCTGAAATTGATATGCATCCATCACCGTTATACTCGCTAACTCTGTAAATTCAAAATTGTTCGTTTACTTCATTCGGTGAAAGTTGACAGGCGATAACAAACTGGTTAAAGGATGTAATTGTGAAATTGTAACAAATTCGAATCGACTCGCTGATTAACAGTTGCATCGAGCATTAACAGTTGTTTCAAATTATTTCAAAATACCGCTTTTCAAATTAGAATTTACGAAGGTATCTCAAATACATGAATAGAGTTTTATCAAAATTAAAAAGAAACAAATTTAGATAATTTTTTTAAGAGTTTTCTTTCTAATTCTTTAGAAAAAATCGAGAAAAAAAAATTTTATAAGGTAATTATAAGATATCTCGAAAAATACTCGCCTAATCGTTACATGAACACGATTTTTGAATTTTTTGGATCAAATTGCCTTAAATAATAAGTTTTATCGATATTGGAAACAAAACATATACAGGATTTTTTCGATTTTTTCTATATTATGCTATCATATTGCTTCTGAAATGAATACAAGGTCGACTAGCCAGATGGCATACTCTCTTCCACCAAAACTAGTTTAGCTAGAATTAAAATAATAGCTAAGTTTGAGCCTGAGACATGCGGTACATATCATAGATATGAATTCATAGATTTTATATTTTCATACTGAGAAAACATTATATGAATTTTGGGTCATGTAATAAATTTTTATTTTTTTCCAATAATTGTAAAAATACAAACAATACAATTTTTCAAACGATATTAACTCGAGAACTCTATTACATATCTGTGCTGTGAGCTGTGAGCTGTGAGTGTTAGATGCTACACTCAAAATATTCCATATTATTTACTTATACTATGTTAGTTCAGTTCTACTTCTCTTTAATGTATCTATTCTTTACTACCGGGTTCTTAAAAAGTATACCCCACATACCACAATGCTAATTAAATTACTAACTGATTATCACCTACTAAGAAGTAAATCAATATAACTGCTTGTTCTTTAACTCCCACTATAACAAGTTATTGTAATATGTTATGATACGAAAAGAACTTCACAACATTTTTTATTTTTTAAAATTTTGTATAACATTTTATTATGATGGGAAGTTATTCGAGTGCCCTCAAGGGTCGCATCAATTATTCGTGTAGATCTCAAGAGTCATTTGTGAGATGCTGCACCTCGAAATTCACATTTTCATCTTAAAATCGGGGAAACAGCAAGCCTAATGTGGTTATAACTTATAACCGACTTCGACTGTATTATAAAAAAGAAACAAAAAAAAATTACTTGAAATCTTTTTGAACTTGTTAGATAAAATAAAATTCAAATAATAAAACGTGCAAAGGTCAACAGTTATTGATAATGACAGTGATAATTTTACTTTGAACAAATAAAATAAGTGTAACTGTGACAGTGACAGTGACTGTATTGTTAACACAAACAGTAACATTAACAGTAACAGTAACAGTAAGTGTACGACTTTGCCATAAAATAAAAAAACAATTTTTATTTGAACTACACACAATATGTATAATAATAATGAAATCAATTGCTTTTTTAATATAAAAAACAAACCGTTTATAGTAGTAGGTAGTTGGTAGTTGGTAGGTTGGTAACACTGCTTGATATACTGAGTTCAGTTGAGTTGGGTTGGTGTTATACAGGGAGGTGCAGTACGATCTATAATGAATATATTATTATCATTTTCCGGGCAATAATTATTGATAGTGTGTTTATTATATTTACAATTTGATATGAGATAACACTGACTGACTGACTGACTAACTGTAGATACTTTATATGGATATGGATATGATATGGATGCTGGATGCTGGATGTTGGATGGATTGTAGTATGATGCCAATTATCCATTTAAACCAATGTTTAAATATTTCATATTTCTCATCATAATTTAATGGATTCACCATAACGGAAATACTGGATATTTATTCAAAATAATATTTAATATTGTTGCTTGTGTTGTGTGTTGTGTGTCCATCACATCACATCACACCCATATTCCATTTTGATTCCATCATAATAAAAAAACAAATGAAAACAAACAATTGACTGAATTATTTGTTGAAAACCAATGCTTGCATTATATTTTTATAACTTAGAAGAGTTTAAATTGGAAGATTTTTGGTTTTCGAAAATTTTCGATAGTATTTTCTAGAATTTTGTTTTAGAGCTTTTGCGAGAAAGTATCACAAGACCACTAGTTGCTGCTACCTATACATTTTTAACTCTCTATTATTTATTGTTTTGGAAAAAATGGACACAAAAATTTCCTCCTAATTTGTGCCCGCTTGAATAAACAGGGACGTTTACGAAAAAATGTTTCAAACAAAAGTTGTTTAATTTTTTATGTAAGAAACATTTTTTACATTTAAACTTTTATTCTAACTCTAACGGTTTACAAGATGAGTCCTACGAAATTGAGACCCTTAAGCGCTATAGTAATAAATATGAGTGTAGGAGTTTAGGCTGTAGCTGTAGCTGTAGCTTTAGAATGTAGAATGTAGAATGTTGATGTAACTCATGTGTAAATGAACAAAAGTATATGAATGAATAATTAAATAATCAGTTCAATAAATATAAATACATACATACATACATACATACTAAACTAATTAAATATAATTATTAATAAATTAGTATTTATTTATTTATTTATTTATTTATTTAGTACCCATTTAGAATGACAAACCAGCCAGCGAGCTAGCCATTATTATATAACACATTCACATTCACATATATTTATTACATAATATTAATACAGTACTTACAGTACCTACACTGAAAAAAACATTTTTAATATCAACTGATATGAAGTTGTCATCACCAGATCAAATATGGCGAATGGGGACACGAATGTGATACAACTACCGTACAGGGTTGAGTGGTGAAGTTGGCACAACCGCATGAGTTGTTTGTATGGAAGTAACAAATTTTAAATATTGTTGCTTTGAAATGAAATAGTTTTAAACAATCTGTTTTTTGATTGGTTCTACGACTTATGTGATTGTTGCAGCCACAAACACAAAGAAATTTCTTTTAATTGATCGATTCGTTTTATTTACACGATTATGTCTTCCAACAAAGTACAATTTTATTTTCCACCAATTAAATGCATGACTTTGAACTAAACTCAATCTTTTTCATAGAAGTAATGATTTTGTTTATTTAACTTCAGTGATTTTGTATCAATGAATTCATATTTTAAATTCAATTGTAAATACAAACATTTAGCTGTACTTGTTGTGCCAATCAATCATTATTAAATTGTTTCAAAGTATTTTTATTTCATTTCGATATGAAACAGGGAACTTCAGGATGAGGTTGTCATAATTTTCATTTTCTTCAGTGTACTTACAGTAGGTACAACACATGCAGCCTTTCACAATATAAATACATACAATGCAATTGTTTTTAACTGCTGGTACATGACTGTTTTGTTTGTCATTGTCATTGTCATGCTAGTAGTTAGTAGTTAGTAGCTAATAGCTAGCTAATGATTGTTGTAATGGTAGCACTAGCGAGTAGTGAGTAATGCTAGTGTCAACCTTTTAGTTTTGGTTTTATTATAAAATGATTCTGCATAAATACTAATTATTAGTCCTTAAGGTATTACCAGCATGCTATTTGCAGTTCCTATGCTTGCTCCTACGGTAAAACCTACTTCTAAATATAATTAATGCTTAACTTTCAAATTTTGACTAATTTACGTACAAATTCATTCGTTCAAATGTCCAAATCAAATTTTTTTTTTTGTTAAACTCTAAAAACGGAAAAAAGGAAATAATAATTTTCTAAATAAGTAAATGAAGTTGCAAGTTTTGGACTGTTAGAAGAATGTTGGTCTTACATGTTTACAAACTAACTGTCACTTGATGATCTTTGGGTGTTCCACTTTCTCTTTGACCCTTTGGATAAGAATGAATTTCAATTAGATTGAAGCCTTACACATGATTGGATGAATGTGTTGTGATTAGTATATAGCAGTATTATAGCAGTTTAGTTGAGTTGAGTTTAGTTCACTTTACGGTTGATAAATTTTGATATTTTTTGAATTGAATCGAATTGAATTTTATAATATTTTAATATTTTAATCCAACACAGATTAATCAAACATCAAAAACCATCAAAAACCATCTACATTATACATTATATATGCATTATATGCATTATATACCTACGTTACGTTACGTTACGTTACGATTTAAATAGAATTATTTTTAAAAATAAAATGTAAATAATTATAAATATAAATAAATAAATAAATAAATAAATACTCTAATATTTAAATAATAAAATTGATGAATTCAAATCAATTCATTTATAAAAATGGTCCTAACGCAAAACCTGCATAAACCAAACGAATTTTATGAAAGTTTTTTATGTATATTGAGTACAAAACTGAAATTAAGGGAAGAAAATAAAATACACAAAATGCCAGGAAAATCCGAAAATTTAGTAAATAAAAAAAAGTGTTGTTTTTCCAAAAAGTATTTAAATACAGACAGCCAATTTTTACATAAATATGTCAAATATAGTCTGAAAACGTACAACTTGATATTTTTAAAGAGCTCGCGCTCGTTTAAGAGTTTAAACAAAATAGACTAATGACAAATAACACGAACGAATTTGGTTTGACTGTCATGTCATGTCATGAAGAATATTGATTATATTATACATAGATAGATTTAGATATTTATTACATATTTCTAATCAATTGCAATGTTTTAAATGATTTTAAACTTTTCTGATAAAAACTTTATTTAAAAATTGATTAAAAATAATTCCCAGAGTATTCTAGGATATTTTACAATTTTTAAAAGAAACTTGGCAAATGATTGATTGTAGTTGATATTCTAAATTGTTCTTGAAGTTCCACGAATGATCCAATTGACTTTTATAGAATGATTCTATAAAAATAATAGGTACTTCTAAACAAATTTAGAAACATACTCAGAAGTAAGAATAATATTAGAAACAATTCAGAGGTACCTATTCTCTTCGAATCCATATAGAAGATATCGGTATAGAAAATGGTAATAAATGAAGTGAGATGGAGCGGTAATGGTATAAATAGCATCCAGTTTTGGTTGGTGTTGGTGTTGGTGTTGTGGGAGTCAGAATAGGAGGAATAACCAGTAAAGTGGGATAGGATAGGATAGGATAGGAATGAATATCAGACAGAAATAATATTCTGGATGTATCTAATATGATAATTGAACAATGTTAATTGAGTTATAACTTTGTGTGTTATAATTTAATTATTTGCTAGCGAACGACGAACATGGCAGCGCGGCGCTACAAAATTGTAGGTATTGGGTGTTGATGCTGGATGCTGGATGCTGAATGCTACTAGCACCCTCGTACGTTCTTCAAATGATATTTCTTTGCGTTGTTGTCGATGCTCCTCCATTGAATGTCGTTTGTCTTCTTGAAACCTAATGTAATATATGCCTCTCCTCTACATCTACATCTACATCTACAACTCTAAACTCTAACTCTCAAAGTTGAATGGTTTTTGTTTAGTAAATGTGTGTATCTATTAATAATATTTGAATGAGGAAAATGTATTTACATCAACACTTCCATTTCACTTCCATTCTAATTCCAACACTAACACTAACAGTTACAGTAAAAATAACAATACAAGTACCTACCTTCTTCAAGCATCACTTCATTTAAAAGTTTTCTCTCAATATAACATCACATCCGGTATATTATTCAAAAAAATCTGTTTTGTACTTAGTGACGTCATCAAAGTCTTAAAACAATTAGTTCATTAAAAATACCTTGAATGCCCGCTTCATTCGTTTTATGTCAATCTATCTATCCTAAGTCATTTGAACTGTGTTTAGAACTCATAACGATCGATGTCTTCATAGTTTGTCCGCAAAATTCTTTTTTTTTTTAATGATTCCCCACGTGGCAACGTTAACCAAAACAGCATGTTTTTAAACTCGGTAGCGTACTAAACTCAAATTATAATACGTCAATTTTAATAAACCAAGAAAGTAATTTTAATTTGGATGGTGATTAAGTAATTTCTTTATTTGGATCGTGATGTCGATAAAGGTAGTTAATGATATTTTTTTGAAACCATGAAACCACAATGTACGTATTTAGTTGATAAAGGAAAAGCTAAGCGAAGATTGGTGGGGTTTAGAATGATGGAAGTAAAAAGATTTAAACAAAATATACCACCCCAGCCCAGCCCAGCCCAACCCATTTATGTCGCACCAATTCCATGTTATAACCCGTTAAACACGTCCGTCTATGCCTCCTTCAAAATATATATACTGTGTGTGAGCTACATTCATCTGACGTTTTGTCGCTTTATGTCTGTCTGTCTGGCAGACTGTAGTTGTAGCTATAGCTGTAGCTGTTAACATTCGGGCATTCATATAAAGATTCGAATTGTGTGAGAGACTATACAACGAAAAGAAATTGTTGTTTGCATTTAAAATATACAAATGTTACTTTGCGCTATTTACTTTAAACGTTTTCGATTAAACATACATGTATGGAAAAGCTACCAGCTTCCCCCATCCCAACTGCTAACTCAGAGCCTGGCGTTCGTGTTTTTTTTACCCACCCACAATTCTTTTCCGGATTGCATTCATACACATCCAATAATTTAGTCGTTGTTCATCAATTCTAAGTATTTTTCGAAAAGTTCATAAAAGCACGTTAAAATAAAGACAGAACGTTTAAATGATAATGTGGAAAAATTATGATGGGTTTTTTTTACAGCATTTTCGAAAAGTGTACACTTCTCGAAGTCACCCTGTATAAAATTATAATTATGTCGTCTTCATAAATATGTTCCCAAACATTTATTAAGTTTAAAACTTGCTTGAAACTTATAAACAACTTAGAATGGTGGCGGGATGGCCTCAGGATTCGAATCAGTAAATACAGTAAATATTTTTATACCAAATTTTGAAGTGAAGTGGACAGATAACAGCTAGTTAAAAATAAAATTAAAATGTTATTGATTATTCGGTAACTCATAAATGTAAGTTGAAGCGTGAATGCCCTCAAGCACACTAAAAAATTGTATTAAAAGTTCGATAATAAAAATAATAATAATAATAATAATAATATTTAAAACAGTAAAAAGCATTCCAAAATATTAATTTAGTTTTATACAGGGTGTGTTATCAAGACGAATCTTCGAAGAATAAATTCTTCAAGTCAAAATAAGTCGAAAAACTCCTAGAAATCTTTCGATCGCATGTACTATTCACGTTTCGTTAATGATCGTCTAGAATATTGAGACTTTCTCAATTATTATTTTTCAATTTTCAAGCAGTTTTCCAGTGAAAATTTGTTACTTATAATTCAAAAAACATTTTACGTGGAATCAAAAACAAACATGGATAAGAAAAAAAAGCTCTGAAGCAAAAAAAATTGAAAAAGAAAATCAAAGAATTGGATTTGACGACGAGTATCACTAAAAATTATTTTTATATTAGTGCCAAATAAAATATACCTTGCATCTAAATAGTCTTTTGAATCAATTTTGAGCATAAAGCTCCTTTCATTGTATTTTGTCCCTAAATTTGGCATAAATACTCCACTGTGCAGCAGTAGATACCAACCAATACCTACCTATCTACTATCTACTACAGTATTAGTATTAGTAGCACAACAACTACCTATCTATAATATCTAGTAGTGTGGAATCGCCGTCGCGACTCTTTGTCGTCGTTATTCAATCTATATATGTGTTACCTTCACAGCTCTACACAATTCAATCCAAATCCAACTTACTCTTCCTACCCTCTTCTTCACACCTCACCTCACCATGTTTAAACTTATAAACACAAATACGATGATACTTTTAAGAACACAAGGTGGTTTTCGCTAATTACATAGTTTTTCCCCAATTTTGCGACTAATTGCGTCGTTTTACAACCAATACCAATAACTCAGTATTGAATTCATTAATTTTTATTTTGTATTATTAATATTCTTACAGTTATTAAAATAATTTCGAACCATTTTATTTTTTGTGAATACTGTATGGTTAAAATCAAATCGTTATTGTTCTACTCAATTAACTTTATTCCTTCTCTTTTTAGTTTTTAGTACTGATACTTAAGAGGTAAATACTTTGACTAGAGCCACTAATATATAAAGAAGTTTTTATGTCCAGCTTCTGTTTGTACTCTTTTCAAATCCGGCGTTATGATAAAAAATCGGGAAATTTATCTTACGGTTTTAATTGAGGGCCACAAACAACACTTTTTATTATAAATGTACAATATCAATGTAATACCTACATTTCTCACTTATTACCTTTATAATGATAAAAAGTACTTATCGTAGAAAGTTCTGAATTTTGGAATAAGATGTATGTTCAAACAGGTTTGACTGTAAATCACAAATCAATGTACGAATAGCTTTTTACACACAAATTGATTGAATATGAATAATTTAAAGTGAAAATTTGTTTAGAAACAAAAAAAAAAAACAAAACACAGAATGAACAGAACAAGAACAGAATGGAGTTGATAAAAAAATGAAATAAAAAACAATTTGTTTTAAAAAATAAAAAAGAGTCTGTCTGGTAAATACACCTCGTCCACGTCCACGTTCATGTATCATGTATCATGTTCACGTTCACGTTCACGTTCACGTTCACGTTCGTATTCGTATAATGTTGTAGACTGTAGGTTGTAGGTATTGGTTGGTATCGGTTGGTAATGGTATATTGGAGTTTGATAAACATATCTAATATTTATGGTTTGATCCGTTCGATATTTATTGAATATATTACGCGTAAATAAACAATTGATTTAAGGGGAAAATGATACCCTATAAAAAAGAAAATTGTGTACCTACTACATACTACATACTACCTACTACCTTACTACCTTCTACCTACTACCTACTACACAACAACAAAAAATAATAGAAAATATGGTACCAGGTGTTCAATGTGCACCTTTTCATCTGTACTCTTCAAAATCTACATTTTCAACATGCCTGTACTTGAGTTCGATGTTAAATAGTTTGAAATCGTGAATTTTATATCAGCATATCTATAAAAATGCATGTTAAATTTCTGAAAATTCATATAACTAATATTGCTAAGTTTGTGAAATTCTTAACAATCTGATAATAGTTAGTAGATTCTTTAACATAAATAAGAATGCTAAACTAATTCCAAAAAATTTTAAAATTTTAAGAGAATATTAAAATTATTTTTTGAATATTGAAGAATTCACAAATTATAAACTTTTACAGCTTTGGTAGCCTATCAAGTGACTCGAAATTTTACAACTATATTACTTGTTTTTGCACATTTTCGTGTAGAAAACCTCCATTAAAATAACTGAATAAACTTTTTAACAAACCATTTTAATTTCCATCGTAATAATTGTTTTCTTAATTATTAAATAAATAAATTGATACACTGTACACTGTTTAGAACATCCTGTATAAATAAAGTAAAAATAAAAAAAGACTGTAAGGGTTTCCGTTTTCCTCTTTTTTTGTGTGTGATTTGATTGTATTTACGTAAATAATAAGAGTTTATGAACGATTTTAGATCAAATGGAATAAAAACCCTAAGGATTGCATATAAATTTTCTTTATTTACTTTGTATTTATATTTTTTTTAACCAAACAACATAAAAATAAATGGAAAGCATAAAAAACAATTTTTATTTAGATGTGATGTGATGTGTTTGACTATGTTTTAAGACCACCCTGTAAAGATTACTATCCTATAGTCATACACATATACATACATGATGCGATGTATTTATTATTAACTGATGATCACACGTTAGGTCTATCAACATAGTATTCTACCATGATCATCTATTTCATAACTCCTCTGCAACCTATGACTGCTTACAGTTCGAGTCTCGAACAAAGCTCATTAAAAATTTAAAAAAATTGTAGACGCGCATTTTTTATTAACTGAACGTTTACGTTTAAAAAGATTCGTATCGCAGGAGCTGTGTTAACTAAGCGAATTCATACAGAGATCGAAGAAATAGCATATTTATTTTTCTTAAAATTGAATATTGCGTATCAAATATATACATAAGTGGCAGATACATAAATGTACAGTAGATACATATGTATATATATGGTCATTTTTGACATCTATTAGGTAGCTCTAATAGCTCAATAGCTCTTTTTCTTTCGGAAATTCGCAAGTTTTCTATCACGGGTGTATCTCCGTTGAATATTATCGAATGGATTTGGTATGAAATTAGAATCAATGAAGCTACCTACAAATTTTGAACTCACCTTTCCTAGTTTTGAGTAAATTGAACCTAATTTTTGGCATTATTTGGACCCTCAGAGCAAAATAATTTAAAATTTATCTTGTAAATGAGGGGTGATAAAGCTGAGCTGTTGTTCACATACAGAGGTAAAAACGGTAACATGTTCTTTCACTTATAAATAACATTTTTGAAAGATTATTTTAATCATAAATTTGTTCCCTTTTTAACCCTTATAAATTGATCGTGGATGTGGACACTGTTACTGGATATGGATATGGATATGCACATTAAATATTGAAAACTTTATTCCATTAGTATTTTAAATAATTATACTCATACGTACGCAACTCAACGCAACGCAACGCATGTCCCATACTTAAATAAATTTGTCTTTTACTTCTGCACCTCCACCTCTACCTCTACCTCTGTACCTGCCATGTCTGTCAATAAATTTTTTTAACCTCAAAAGATATTAATTTTTCATAACTTGCTCGTCATTTGATTCCCTGCTTGTGTATAAAAAATATGTTAAAAAAAATTGAAAAGTTGAAAGGAAATATATTTTTGGTTTCATTGAAATTTTAATTTTAAGAATATTCATTGGTACATATTTATTTCTATCTACACATTCATTTAAATGTTTCTTCCAACATTTTTTTTACTTACAATAACGACTAACATTTCAGATAAACTTTTCAGGTAGTGGTAATGGTAATGTAATGGTATTATGGTATTGTTGTAACAATGGACATGCATGAACACAACACAACAATGTATTAAATTAAAGTGAACTGAACTAAAACTCCATATAATTATAATTATTATAAAAACAGATGATTGTTTTTTAATTAATTCAACAATGAATGTCAATAATAATTAGATAAATACAACCAATTAGATACGTACAGTGTTACCGTTCATGCGTTCGTTCATGCAGGTACAGGTACAGGTACAGGTACAGGTAGTGGTTTGTTAACTAGCACCACTCAACCCGTCCCCAAACCAACCCAATACAACACACGTATTCATTAAGTATTATCCAATTACAACCGATAATTATTTGGACAATAATTATTGTTATTATTAAAACGTTTTACTGGGTAGCTTACTTTCACAAAACCTAAAATTTTTCGAAAGTTTCTTTACAATCGAAAGTACATAATCTAAGATAATTTTTATAATTTTTAACAAGTTTTGGATGGCAAAAAACACATCAAATTATATAACTTTTCAATCGAATTTTTTCCATTCCTGAAATATTTTCATTTTACAGTCAAGTGTTTTTTGAGAAAAAGAAACCTTCTTCTCTGCCTTCTGCAAGTTTTGATGTTTTCGAAAAAATGTTTCAAACAAAAGTTGTTTATTTTTTTATAAGGAACATTAAACTTCTCTTCTATCTCTAGCAGTTTACAAAATGGATCCCACGGACCTAAGACCGAATTGACCTATGTTGCTCATTTACGAACTCGATTTCATTTTTTACGTCCTGAGCACGCTGTAAAAAATTTATCTTTTTGGAGTTATCGTGTTGTCAGGCATACAGACAATCAGGAATGGACTAATTAGGTGATTTTATGACTACCTATAAAAAAATTTCTTTGTAGCATCAATATTTTCAATCGTTACAAACTTGGGACTTAACTTAATAAACCAAAGAAAATTAAATCCATAATTATCGAATTCGTTGGTAGCTGTTTTAGTGTTTTCCTACAAATTCATGATGAATTGTAATTGTAACCGTAAGGTATGGGGTAAGGTAATCATACTTGTATAGTAGATGGACGGATAGACTCACCCTAACAAACTAACAGCTGAACAGCTGACAGGATGCACAGACATGCACGTATTTGATGGATATTAATATTGAAAAATGATTTTTATTCAAGCTTTAATAATCAATTATTATTTATTATTTTATCATATCAGTACAATAATTATTTTTTAATGAACAAATTTTAATATGTACAAACTCTACTATATCTGTATACATACCTTGTTATACCATGTATATATGTAATATATATCAAGGTATATTCAGTTTAATCCCAAGTTTGATTCATGCTACCAACAAAATTTTGATGTGTTCATAAAATCACCTAATTAGTCCATTTTCGGTTGTATGTCTATCTGTCCGTTCGTCTGTCAACACGACAACTCAAAAACGAAAAGAGGCATTAAGTTGAAATTTGTATAACGTGCTGAGGACGTAAAAAGTAATTTTTTCATTTAATATACCGACTAACGCGAAGTATTTCAAGGTATTTTTTTGAACCAAACTTTAACTTTCTCAGTCCAATCTAGTCACTGAGTCAATCACCAAATGAAAGTCTAATTTGATTTATGAACAGTGTATAATTTTGTCATAAATAGGTGCTGATACATTCTGTACATACTTTATATATTAAAATAATTTTATGATTCAATCGATTCTTGATTACATAATCATTTCATAATAATATTTTAATAACTTTTACACAAGCATGTATAAAGCTTTTTTCATTAGGGTTCTATATTCAGTTGATTTTTACGAGATTTTATTTTTATTTAAGTTTGCTGATATTCAACTGTGATAATTTTTATCACAGTTTTGATACAATTTCATTGCAAGCACTTTATCGTTAAAAAGTAAATTTTTATTGAGAGTTATTTTATTGAGACGTATAAATCGAAAATCATGAACTTGATGTCATAATGTTCACTGACAGATACAGATACACTGGTACTGATACAGATACACTGATAAACTTATACTAAGTAGTAGTACATAGTAGGTAGGTACTAGAGACGCAATTAAAAAGTTAATGGTCTACAATTATTACTTAAAAGACACAAATAATGAATGTTACAACGTTCACCGTAAACCATTCAACGTTCATCGTATCGTACCCTGCCACATATACATATTTAACTACAATATCTTACAAAACTTTTGTAACCAAGTTTTAGTTAAATTCAACAATTTAATCATATTTTATTAAATTTACCGATTAATTTTGAAAAATGACATCGACTACGTTGAGGTGTCGATCGATGCGAGTCTGGTGTGACCATTGAGGTCACACCAGACTCTGCCCACGGCTTCTTCTTATTCTTATTTTGTCCTATTTTAATAATCCAAATATGAAACTCTACAAAATTGGGATCTTGTTTTAGTGAAATTTAGGCATATCTTGATTAGATTCCAAAAATTGCAGGATCCTAATCTTGGCATATAGTACAAGAAGCATGGTATCGGTTAAATATTAAATTAACATTAAAAATTAAAAATTTAGCCAAAAGTATTGAGTGTCAAAAAAAAAAACTCCATAATCAATAACCTTAAAACAAAAAGATTTATTTTAATCAATAAAAATCGGTGTGATGTTTTATCAAAAACAAAAAAAAAAAACAAACAAACAAAAAATGAAATTTTTGAGAGGCTCTGTACAATTGAATTTTAAAGCTTTAAACATAAAATTTAAGTATCGTAAAGAGGCTTAACTGTTACAAAATGATTAAAAGATTTGAATGTTGTTCAATTTAAAAAACGAGAAGAGCGCTTTTCATCGCTTTACTTTACTTTATTACATTTACAGCATTACAACTTTTTAACTGTAAAAAATCTCTTGTTTTTGTTAAATGTCTCGCATTTCTTTATTTCAATCAATTCATTTAAATAAGTAAAAATAATAGTTGACTGATTTAATTGCTGAAATGCTCTGTTAAGCCAATAGTTCTCATACTTTTGGTTTTCGAAAATTTTGAAGAATTTTTATACCATACCATGTATTTTTGAAATATATCAAAGTTTACAAATTCAAAGTAAATCTTCACTTTATTGTACTTTTTTTGAGTTACTCATTATTTTACTCATTACTCATAGACGGGCAGACAAACGGGAATGGACTAATTATGTGGTGTTTGGAAAATCTTATATATTATTACTCTAGCAAGTTTTTTTCTGGCCTATCCTTATCTTCCTTATTCCTTACTGCCATGATTAACCCTTCATATTCAAACTTATTATGCCTAGATTTAACGAAAATATACTGACGGTCTAAAAATGTACCTCTTAGAAGAAAACACGTTAGGCAAATAATTTGAACAGAAAATACATATCATAAATTTGAATAACAAGATTATTTGGCAAACATGTTAGTTTTTACAGATGCGCTCCTAATACTCTAAGACATATAATT
Source organism: Chrysoperla carnea (assembly GCF_905475395.1). Classification (NCBI taxonomy): domain Eukaryota; kingdom Metazoa; phylum Arthropoda; class Insecta; order Neuroptera; family Chrysopidae; genus Chrysoperla; species Chrysoperla carnea. The sequence continues at coordinate 38,389,165 of NC_058342.1, forward strand.
AGTATTTTTAGTACATGTTCTTCTAATATTTATTTAAGGAATTTTGACTTTTATCACCACTTTTCTACAAAATTTATTGTTTGTTGTTTCAAGCCACGGGTTACAAACTTGGAACTAAATTTGATCTACTCTGATATATTCCATATATTCTAGGTATAAAAAGGTTCTTTCAATTTCAGAATATGATCAAAATTGAGGGTTCTGTTCTCTCCTCATTTGATTTTCTGACATATACTGGTATTGTGAATATAATAACACATTATGAACGGTATCCTAACGGTAATGGTAACGGTAACAGTAACCATGTTGGAGCTTTTAAAAATTGTTTAAAATTAAATAAACTGATACTGATGTGCGTATGAAGAGAGAATATACAATTGTAATACATGTTATGTTATGTTATATTTATTATAACTGTATCATAAAAGAAAATTAAACTCTTTGTTCTGAAATGAAAATGAAAAGCTCATGTGAAAATGATTCTTTGTAAATGACATTAAATTAATGATTATCTATCTATATATAAATACATTTACATTGCGAATAAAACCGGAACTGTTTGTCTATTCTATGTCAGTTTCAAATAAATGCCTGTTACAGTTACAGTTACTAACACTAACTTCTTCACCAACCATTTTCATTTTCATTTCGTTACATAATCACCATATTTTTCACTTAATACTTCACAGAAACAAGAAAAATAATAAGATTTTCTTTTAGGCGGCTCACACAGCCATAGTCAATATTATTGAAACAATATAGGTAATATTCATTTAACAATAATTTTTAACTTACTGATTTAATTCTAGTCAAGATCCAACAATTTATTTTACGGATCCCATGTTTGTTTTCAGCATGAATTCGAAAGACCCAACAGAATTTTAGAATGTGTGTATTTTTTATAATTCTCTGTAATTAAATTTACGTTAATTCACGTTGAAAATATTAATTTAACATTTATTGAAAGAGAAACAATTAAATTTATTGATTTGTAACAACTCATGCACAAAATCGAAGGGCCATCAAACTTGAATCCAAATACTTTGTGAATAAACTTTTTAAGATTTTAATATAAATTAATAAAATTTTAAGATTAAACATAAAATCTCGATCTCGTAATTGAAATGAAAAGGACAATTTCGGAATAATTAGATTCAATGCGGAATAATTACAGAGACTGAACGGAAATAAAATGTTGGCTCTACAGTCAGATTCATAAAATATCTCGAAAATTACATTTAATGGTCAAATAAACACGATTTTTGTAATTTTTGGGTCAAAATTACCTTATAAACTTAGTTTTATCGAAATCGGAAACAAAAACTTTTTTTACACTTTTTGCAATTTGTAAAAAGCGAAAAAATCATAAAAAATTCAAAAAAACACAATTTTTGTAATTTTTGGTTGGGTTAGGTTGGGTTGGGTTGGGTTGGGTTAGGTTGGGTTAGGTTGGGTTAGGTTGGGTTAGGTTGGGTTAGGCTGGGTTAGGCTGGGTTAGGTTGGGTTAGGTTGGGTTAGGTTGGGTTGGGTTGGGTTGGGTTGGGTTGGGTTGGGTTGGGTTGGGTTGGGTTGGGTGTTGGTGTTGGTGTTGGTGTTGGTGTTGGTGTTGGTGTTGGTGTTGGTGTTGGTGTTGGTGTTGGTGTTGGTGTTGGTGTTGGTGTTGGTGTGGGTGTTGGTGTGGGTGTGGGTGTGGGTGTGGGTGTGGGTGTGGGAGTGGGAGTGGGAGTGGGAGTGGGAGTGGGTTTTTTTTCAATTTTATTGATCTGTATATATAAAAATAAATTGCTGTGTGTTAGTCTCGTTAAAACTCAAAAACGGCTGGACCGATTTTCAAAATTTTTTGTTTGTTTTGTTCGCTATAGTTCAGGGATGGTTTAGAAAAAAAAATAAACAGAGCTGATATTAGAGTCATCGTAGAGTTACTCACAGGGCATGATAACCTGAAAAAGTTCCAACATCAGATTGAAAAAGACTATCTCCCGCGTGTGACAGAAGCGGAGAAAATTCAGAAGAAACATCGATCCACTTTCTCTGTTACTGCCCGGCGCTCATACAGCAGCGAAGGAAATGGCTTGGTTCGGCCATAGTCGAAGCAGAAGAAATTAAGAAACTCAGCGCTAGGTAAATCCTGGGTTTCAGTACATCAGTTGGTTTATAATAGCCACTGAAAAGCGTAGCGGGGATAGAGTGCAAGGGTTTATTTGGCGATGCTAGAGCATGGTCCGCTAACTTCCATACCCATACCCCATAGATGGAATTTGCCAATCACATTATTTTTCATAAACATTGGTTTGGCTGTTGATTTAGGGGCTTGCTGCAGGACTTCCAGATGGAATAATTGGATACAAAAAGGGAATAATTTTTTAATTCTCTGTATTCAGCTAGTTGTAAATAAAGCTCGATTTTTATTAACCTCATATTTCAAAGAAAACCCTTTTTTTCTTACAAATGTATTTAGAAATTATAGTCGTGTCCTTGTTACTCTTACATAGCCTTATGGAATAACTTTGCCAGTCAAAACTGTTTTGCTTTTTTCATATAAAAAAAATTATGAATCTTTTTTCAAATACTTAGAAAAAATTTTCGGGTTTGGTAATTTTAGTTGAAAGTTAAAAAAAAAAGTATTTATTTTTATCCATACGTTCATATAAATGTTTCTATACACATATGAGCTTTTCTTTTACCTACATTACCGATTAAAATTTCTGATAAATTGTTTAATTCACATATATCTTAAGACAATTTTGTTTTTCACTGATTGAAAATCTACGGATTCTTAATAAGAAAAAAGAAAAAAAATTATGCAGAGAAAAAATGTGAAATCCCATTTGATAATGATAATCGGAAAAACAAAATTTACTGACAATTTAACATAGAGAAAATGTATATAACAATTGACTCCCTAATATTTCTCGTGTCATCCCTTTACAATTTGTAATTTTTTTTTAGTAAAAACTATAAATCGTAAAGCTCTTCGATTCAAGAAAAAAAAAATGAACTTGAACATTTATGAATGACAAACAAGCATCCATTCCGACATTTAACCAATGCTGGCGTCATCGTCATCGTCATCGTCATCGTCAGCATTAGCGTCATTTCTATTTATCACATGGAGCTTTATTTATTGGAACTATGTTCAATGTAGCTTGCATTTAAAATATACACGCTGCAGCTGTACGCGCTACAATACTGCTCTCAAATAATTCATAAAACAATTTCACTTATGGCTTTCGTTTACTTTCATAATTATGAAAATTTGTAGGTACCTTCAACTACCTATTGGTCTTGAAAATTTTTGAAAACCAAATAAATGGCGCAATATTCAACTGACATTTCAACTCTTTCCATACATGGTATTTCAACAATTAACTCAGTCAATTGTTTGTTTTCACTTGTTATGGTGATTGAATTCAATTTTTCTAAAACACTTTTCGAAACAATGCCAGAACAGAATGTTGAAAATTGAAGTTTGAGTCAGAATCAAGTAGTTTAGATATTAAATTGGATGTCAGTTGTGTATTTAAGTGTAATAGTTGGTAGTAACTAGTCACTAGTAAATAGTCCAGAGTCCAGGAGACCTAACAGTTTTTTTGGGACGATAAGTATCGAGGTAATTTTTCATAAGTGGCTTCATTTTGACGAAATGTTTAACTTTATTATTTACGAAAACTTTTATAAGTGGTATTTTATCTTCACATGGCTCAAAAACTTTTTAATTGCACGTTCAAGCTTCATTTTGACGGATATCCCGAAACTGAACTAACGAAGATGTTCGTTGTCCGCAAACTTAAAAATTACAATTTTCAAGTTGTCTGGCAACGAACATCACATGTTACTAAATTTCAGAGAATCAATTTTTGCTTTTATTCCATTATCTTTTTATTAGAGTAACAAAGAAGCGAATATCCCTTAAAATGAAGTTTGTGCGTCTGATTAAAAAGTTTCCAAGCCGAATATTGGAAAATATAACACTTATAAAAATTTTCGTAGATAAAAAAGTTGGATGTCTCGTCGAAACGAGGCTATTGAAGAAAAAATTGGCTTGATGCTTATCATCCCCAAAAATTGTTTAGTCTCCCGGACTATAGCTAGTAACTAATAGTAATAACACATAGCTAGTGTAATAAATAAATGATATTTGGAAATAGATTAGCAATATCAAATTACTTCAAAATTAATTCATACATGAAATGAGGTTAATGAATGGCCTCCCATCCAGTATCCAGTATCTACACCAGTTCTACACATAAATTGATATTGCTGTTACACATCAACATCTAGTATCTAGTATGAGTTGATTTGTCTAAATAATATCAAATTAAAAATACTGATTTAGGAAACCAACACAACGAATACGCTGTCTAGTATTTTGCAACTGCCGCAAATAATTTTACATAAAGATCGTTGAAGAAAAGTTCATTGTAGAAAATCAATTGAAATAAAATTTTCTCAATACAATGTAATATAGTTTGAATGCAGGCAGGCAGGATGAATAGAAACAAAAATAAAAATTTAATGAATTTCAATAAAATTTCGTAAAAATACACTCGAATACAATCAAATGAAAAATAAAATAAACAAATGAAGGACAAAGAGACTGAATCAACAAAAACAAAAACAAAAAACAATGTGTAATGTAATGAATGTAATGTTGAAAGTTGAAAGTTGAAATATAATAAAAGGAATATAATATTATCTTGTCTAATCTGTTTGATCCATCGTTCACCCCATTCTGATTCTGATGTGGATGGTGGATGGTGGATGGTGGATCAGTCACTCACACACAAGCAAACCAAACCAAACCATACCAATCCACACCAATTCACTCCACTATAAATGAATGATTATGATTGTTTATTTCTAAATAAAGTTGTTTATGTTTTGTTTATTTAAACAATCATAAGTTTTTTATTAATATTTATTGAGAGAGAAAACAATATTTATCTCACAATATTGTGTGTACAAATATGTCTGATTTGTTTGTATAACCATCACCGTAACCGTAACCGTAATCTCCACCGCGACCGCATCTAACTAACTAACTTCACTATTCATTTAACTAACTTCATGCTGGAGCTTTCTTTTAGTACAGGAAAAAAATACAAAATATGAACCACAATGAAACTTCATTAGCCTTATTTTGGCACTTGAAATGAAGATCTACCGAGTCCTATCAAAATCCTAGGAGGGAGGGCCTTTAAAAATAGATGTTCGAGTTGATTTAATTGCCCACATTTACGTTTTTTTCGACTTTCTATCTTCAAAATTCACCTAGATACGCCAATTTTAAATTGGAATTTCGGGCCTTGTTTAACACTGTGTGGTAACTTTTTTTGACCCTACTCGGTGTAAATTTTAGAAATAAATACATTTATATTGATTCGAAAAAAAAAGGATACAATTTTTCTTCGTAATAGGAAAATTGATGATATTTACACGTACATACATACGTAATCATTAATCTCAGCTTTAAGAGTGAACAGATCACCAACGTACGAACGCAACGTTTCATAGTTGTCTAGCAAGACGGACTAGCAAGACGAATGTAGGTGAAGTGTTCGGTGTGTTCGGTATCGTCTAAATGGCAGGATATTAAAAAATTTGTGATTTTTAAATTTCCCAAGAATATATTTATACGATAGTTTCGAATCGGAAACAACTTATCTTCAGTGTTAGATAAATGTGTTTATAGAAATATTCTCCGAACGGTTATTTTAGGTCTATTTATTAAAATTTCCGTTGATGCTTGATCATATAAGAGAAATATTCTTAGAAATGTTATTTTCTTGTTGAGAATAAATTATTCATAAAACATATGCACTAGCTCTAGCTCCAGTTCTGTATCTGCTCTAGCTCTGTATAATGTTTCTTAACATTCATTCGTAACAAACCCCGTTACTCATTACTCTTGTACACATTTTCAATAGAATTTCCTTGAACATCATTATCGTTATTCCAATCGGGATCGGAGGCGTAGCACCCGGGGCATGATACAAACAATTTCGTACTTTCATGAAATTTAAAAAGACAAATTTTCGGTCATTTTTAGATATATTGTGAACCAATCATGCAATGCGGAAAATTTCTGTTTTCGGTTCCCACCGCAATTTAGAAATTAATTTAGTACTCATGACAGAGCTAACAAAAATCGTAGCCTTTTGAAAAATGAAAAAAAATATTCGATATGCCCTCTCATTCAAGTTAAAGTTTGGTGACTTTTCGAACCTTCTGAGGTAAAACACACTTTTGAAGTCGGTTTCCGAAAAAAGTAGTTTGTTTTTATACAAAAGACCATTATTAGCTCAATTGAAAGCTAGTGAATTTTCAATTAACGATTTGAAAATAATTAATAATTTGATTTAAGCACAAAAGCTCTTAGCGCATCCGACATACCTAGTGATTTTCTGAAATAGTAGGGCGTGTTAGTGTTTGTTTATTAAGTAAAAGTTGTATGGGCTTAACTACACGTTTCCGTCTGATAAAAATCTAAGAACAATATTGAAATCCGTTCACCTGAAACCATACACGCACATCAAATACGGAAGATGGGCGTAAATGTTTTTTTTTTATTTTTTGAAAAATTATCTGTTAATAAAAAAGAAATTAAAAAAATTAAATTCTATAATAATCAGTTATAAAATAAAATAAATTGTAAATCAAATACTTTTGTTCCGTAATTTATTTAGAATCATTCAAAATTGAATATAAAAAAATTGTGAAAATTTGCATATTTAAATTAACTTTTGGTATGAGAGCTATGTGATATTTGGATTTACTGTATTTAGTCAAAATCGTTTATAACGACATTTTATTCATAATTGTTTATATCGATATACATATATCGAGCGATATGTAACACTTAAATCGTGTATCTTTGAACATTAAAAAAAAAGAAGCTAGTAGCTACGTTGACTTACGTTCAACTTAAAGTCTTGTATTGTATGTTTAACTTCAGAAAAATATGTCCTAGATCCTTAAATTTTTGTTCATTGTATCTTTGGGCAAATATTAATTATATTACATAATAATATGACATTTAGAAATCTAATATTATCTCGGGGACAACTAACAGAAAATAATAAGTTGAAATATAATATAATAATAATAATAATAAGTCGCGATTTAATCTACATTATTTTTAACAATTTGGTCTTGACCTCTAGAAAACGAAACAAAATCGAGATTATGGTAAAGCCGATAGCCGTATTAGTTATGTTTGAGCTTTGCCAATTGGTGTTAATAGTCGAATGGTCGTTATAACAAATTTAGACTGTACTTGCACGATGTATTATGGATACTTCATACCTCATACCTTACCAGCGGTGACTGCTTTGAGGTATGAGGTATGAAGTTTGATGTGTTATGTATACACTTTACCTCAACTCGATATACACTATATACTATACACTGTATTCTGTATACCTTACCAGTGAATGGTTGCTCCCTCTCCTCAATGGTTACCCCCACTGCTACTCCCACTAGTAGTCTATCATAGTACGATATATGATGTGCGTGTTTTAAGTAGGCATAGGCATCGGTATAAGTATATTCATTATTATTAAGGGTATTATTGTGCTGTGTAAGGTAAGGGTTGTGTTGCAAGCAAATAAAAGCCAGTGGTTTCAGACAGCTGTAGTTATTGTGAAAATATTTTCACAATAAATCAGAGAAAATATTGTTTATTTATACACATAAGTGAAACAGTGAAAAATGTATATAAATTTTAATATTCCACCTACCGTTTTTCATTCTAAACTTTTCTATTAAGTTGCCTTTCTTCTAATACATCAGCTGGTAAAGAAATTTTTTTATTTTCTTAACTTTTACTTTCGTTTACGTTATGACTATATTTATATAATTCAATTTACCAGCTACAAATCTTTTTTTTCTTTTACACATTCTTCACTACTTTAGTACTTCTATTAATTGCAATTACTCATTTTAGGCTTTTTGTTCTTAAGTTTTTATATTTTCGATTTCTTATAATTGGCTCCAAAGAAAATTACAAAAACTCGTGAGAAAAGTTTCCATTTTCGATAATTTTTTGTTCAAAAATGTGTTAGAGGATTTGTTTGCATAATATCGCTTGAAACTTTTTTAAAATTTACATTTTTTCTCAAACTAGCCCATTTTTTAATTTTTTGGGCCACAATCATCTTATATACTGAGTTTTGACAAAATTGAAAACAAAAATTGTTTCTCGATTTTTCTATAGGATCACCTTAAGAAATTTGATTTCAAACTTGATAAAATTTGGAACATAAGGTAATTTAGACCCACAAAGTACACTCACTGTCAGAAAAAGTGCCATAGTTAAAACCATTCTAAGCGTACGCATCATATGTTATGTTATAATAGTAACACTTAGAATGTTTTAAAACGAGCATTTTTTGTGACATTGAGTATACAAAAATGGTGGGTTCAAAATTTTTATATAAAATTAAAGTGAATCAACTTTCAAAAATATGAGTGATATAGAGGCTCACTGTGTGTTTACAATTGTACACCCTGTACTCTGTAGACACATGGAGTACCTACTTAGTTTAAAATTTAGCAATTTCAACAAACACGTCATTTGAATTGTAATTTTTCATAATATTTACATAACTTGAATAAATAATATTATTATGTGTGTATTATTGTTGTTGGTAAAGTACGGATTCATAACCATATGCGCATGCGAATATCACCCACCCCCCTCTCCATAAACCATATACCATATAGATACAGCCAAAACCAGTTATAACGACTAATTGGCAGGACAAACGTAGAATAATTATGATGGGCTCAAGTGATTTAGAGACTTTCAATTAAAAGTTCCGCCAACTTTAAACTATTTCATTTGCTCTCCAAAATTCTTTATCACAGTTGGTTTATCCGCCACAATAGCTGGCTGATACATTCAAAAAGTCAGTTCAAAGTGTCAGAGTGTCAGACGAGACGGTACATATTGATATCGTTTATAGTGACTATCAGATGTAAAAACCACATCTGATAGTTGTTTGGGCTTTGAATGTCTTTCTAAAGGGTTTTGAGTGTACCTTTAATACCTAATAAGACTACAGTGTGTCCACCACGGATAGAGGTAATTATACTTGTAAATGTTCCTATTTTGCATTTTAAGAAAACAAGCTATTATAAAAAATTTGGCTGATTCTGAAAAATATGTGGCAATATTTAAAACTTTAAAACTAAATAATGTACAGGGTAGTCAAAAATTTGGAATCACTATTTTTCTCTTCGATAAACGGTTTTTAGTAATTAAAACTGTTGTTCAAATAAAAAATGATGATTTAAATAGTACACGGATCTTTTAATATTTTTTATAGTCATAATTCGGTAGTTTAAAGAAAAATAGTGATTCCAATTTTTTGGCTATCCTGTACATTATTTACAAATTTAAAATATGCCAACATACTTTTCAGAATAAGCAAATTTTTTAGAAAGAATGACTTATTTTCTTAAAATGCGAAATAAGAAAATTGAGTATATTTACACGGACCGTGGCCACACTGTACAAAGTACAAGTGAACAAACATATAACATTTTACTTGTGTTTGGTTTTGTAGTGTGTTTGTGTTTGGTTGGTATTACAACAACATGTTTTTAGTCCAAAATTCAATTAAAATTAAATCATTTTTAAACCGTAGATTTACGTAAATTAGGTCACTCACTTCTCTCACAACTAACACCTAACAACTCATATCTCACATCTCACATCTCACATCTCACATGTGAACACATTATCTCTAATTTTTACATCCACATCAATTGTCCAAAATTTTGTACCTACTTGTTCTATTTCATATTCTGAGCACCAAATCACTTTTCGTAGCCAATCGGGGCTAATCACATAATCAGTTTTCAAAACTTTATGGATTATTTTAACCACACACATAATGGAAGTCAAAATTGCTGTAATATTACCAGCAGATCTCCTCAACTGCTCTATTAAACTATAACTTAGGGGCCATC